>NC_090384.1:48764551-48914839 GCF_036365525.1 Heterodontus francisci
TGTTGCTTGACTTCTGTCCATCTTAACCAATAGTCTACTACAATCAAGGACATTTTACCTGTGTTTGAAAAGATCCATCCTATGACATTCCCATGGTCTTGATGGAAAGGAAGATGACATCACTGGTTCTCTTCTCTCCTGTCAATGAATGGCACTAGCAATACATCTTGATATCAACTCTTCTAATGATTTTGAGAGCCATGGCCACCAAACAGAATTTCTTGCTCTGGCTCAACATTTTGTGATGCCCAAATGTCCTTGGTGCAATCTTTGTAGTATGTCTAGTCTCAGAACTCTCAGAATGACCAATCTCCAATCATAGATGAGTAAATTATCAACTACACTGAGTCATAGAGTTATACAGCACAGAAACAGGCCCTTCGGCCCATTGTGTCTGTGCTGGCCATCAAGCACCTATCTATTCTAATCCCATTTTCCAGCACTTGGCCTGTAGCCTTGTATGCTATGGCGTTTCAAGTGCTCATCTAAATACTTCTTAAATGTTGCGAGGGTTCCTGCCTCTACCACCCCTTTAGGCAGTGTGTTCCAGATTCCAATCACCCTCTGGGTAAAAATATTTTTCCTCAATTCCCCTCTAAACCTCCTGCCCCTTACCTTAAATCTATGCCCCCGGTTATTGACCCCTCTGCTAATGGAAAAAAATTCTTCCTATCTATCTTATCCATGCCCTTCATAATTTTGTATACCTCAATCAGGTCCTCCCTCAGCCTTCTCTGCTCTAAGGAAAACAACCCTAGCCTATCCAGTCTCTCTTAGTAGCTGAAATGCTCCAGCCTAGGCAACATCCTGGTGCATCTCCTCTGCACCCTCTCCAGTGCAATCATATCCTTCCTATAGTGTGGTGACCAGAACTGAGATGTCCTCTCTGTTCATAGTACTGTCAGAGAATTGGATTGTGTCGCATGTATGCTGGCCATCCTATGACACAGTACTCCCTGACTTGAACACTTTCTTCATCAGATTTCTGTACATCTCTGATTTTGTTCAGTCTCTGAGTTGTCGCTGGTAGAGTTCTGGTTATTGATGCAAAAGTTTCTACCTCTTCAATAAGGGATACATCACTTTGTTCAGGTCTTGCAACAGGGATATGAGACAAAGCATTTGCTGTGATCTGCTTTCCTGGAACATATTCTGTCTTTGCATCAAACCTCACCATCCTCAGTCTGAATCTTTGTACTTGTGGAGGCATCATTTGCTAACTCCTTTGCATTTGAGTTACCAATGTTTGTGGTATGTCTCTATCTTGAAGTGAAGACCAGTAACATAATCTGTAAACTTTTCACATGCCCATGTAGCCCCTAATACTTCTTTATCATTGCATATCTCTGTTCAGTTTCTGTCAGTGAATGGAATGCGTAGTCAACTGGTCTGCACTTCCCATCCGTTTGTATCTGAAACGGTACAGCTCCCAGTCCTGTAGAAGATGCATCTGCAGCAATGATAGTGGTAGCTCTGGGTCATAGTGAGCTAACACGTCAGGTGATGTCAGCATTTGTTTGATTTCCTCAAAAGATCTTTGTTGTACTTCCTCCCAACAGCATGCATTGTCTTAACAGTTGGCGTAGTGGCTCATTGACTACAGCTAAGTTGGGCAGAAACTTTCCAACTTGGTTTACCATACTGTCAGTCAAGCCCCCCACCTGCCATGACTGAGGCACACATTATTTCGCCACATGAACATTAAAACCTAAAATTGTGGCTGGGAAGAAAAGAGGGCCTATCACAAGGAATTTCCAAGCCCCTGACGGGAAAGATATTTGCATGCTAGCAGACAGTGTTGGAACAAGGGACCCAATCCTTACTTCCCCAATATGCAGAAGAAGTGGTCAGACCAGTTTAGTCACATGACTAGCTGGCTGTTGGTTTTTTGAATTTGAACTGACCACAGAATTTTGAACTCAGAAAGCTGTTTGCTCCTTGACTGAGATCACCTCTCTCCTGTCTGCTCCCATCTCTGTCTCACGGAACGGGAGACCCATTGGAGACACGTGAAATCGAAGAGAGAAAAGTCTCCTACGTGAACAAGGTTTAAGAAGAATACTGGGCCCCAATGAAAAGTAAGAGCTGTCTACAATCAGAGACTCTATGGCGAGCTGGAAACACAGAAACAGTAACAAGAAACCCCCTTCAGAAACTGCTTCAAAACTCTCCATTTTATTTTTCTTCTCTTTTCCGTCCCTATTTGCATGTGCATATTGCGTATGCATGCTAGCGTGGGGCGCAGCGAGTATCCGTAGGCGTTAACCGAATTAGAGTTCAAGTGTAAGGTTTAATAAATTTCATTTTTCTTCTCTAAACCTGAGAAAACCTGGTTGTGCTCATTTCTTTGCCTTATAATTGGAAAGGGGGAGCTCAAAACACAATGTGTTTAAAAATTAAACCCTGTTACAATAAGAGTAGGTGAAGACAGTAAAAGACCCCTAGACACCTTTCTCACCTGTTTGTAACAATACCCATAAATCTCTGTAGCTTATTAACATTCCTAGGAGCTGGAAATTCCTTGATTGCTCTTGTCTTCTGTGGATGAACTCTTACACCAGATCCATCTACAATATGTCCAAGGAATTTGACAATCAGCTATGAGAGCTCACATTTGTTATTATAAATCCTGCTTTCTCTGAGCGTTGCAGCATTGCTCTCATTCTAGTGTCATGTTCTGTCTGAGTGGATCCATGGACCAGGACATCATTCATATGACATACAACTCCATCTAGTCCTTCTAGGATGCTTGCCATTGCTCTCTGGAAGATTTCAGGCGCTGATGTGATACCAAAGGATAGTCTGTTAAAACAAAATCTTCCAAATGGGGTAATGAAGGTTATGAGCAACTTAGATTCTTCATCGAGGGATAGTTCCCAAAAAGTACTATTTGCATTCAGGCTCATGAAGATTGAACTCTTTCCCGATTTGGCTATGTTCTTATCTACAGACGACATTGAACGGACTTGGCGTTCAACTGCTTTGCTTAACTGTGTAAGATCAACACAAATTCTAATAGATCCATTTGATTTTTGTACTGGGACCATACCTGAACACCATCTTGTAGGCTCTGTCACAGGTGAAATAACTCCTTGCTTCACCACAGTTGATTTCTTTATTTACCTTTTGCAAGAGTGGATGAGGAGCTTTTCTGGGTGTAAACAGGCAGACTGGCTTCGTTTCTAGCAATGCAGTTATATTGTATGCTGTCTTCAGCTTCCCTAGTCCTGTGAACAGCTTTGGGAATTCGGCTCTAAAATTTCTGGGCTGATCTTCGCTGCTTTCCAGTTTCTCCACTCAGCAAATGAAATGCAAGTCAGTGCAAGCTTTCCTGCTCAACAATGAACAATTTTGATTTTGAATCGCATAGTGTTTCTGTGGGTGCTTTTTCCCAATATTGGAGGGTTGCCTTCAGTTCTCCAAGTATTTTAAGTTCTATGCCTCCTGGACTGTATAATTTCTTGCCTGATGGCTGAAGAATGGTTTGGCATTGGAAAGAACCAAAACTGTTACTCCAGTATCCAATTCAAATTGTATCTTGTTTCCCTCTACAAGAATCTCTGTGCTCCAGCAACTCCCACTTGGTTCCTGAATCTCTCCCATAAAACGTATCTCAACATCGTGGATATCCTCCACTTCGTAGATTTTCCAATTTTCAAAAGTTTCCCTTTTTGTATTTTCTGTACCAGCTTTTTGCTAGGGCACACCACCTGGAAGTGGCCCCTCTTCCCACATGGACAGCATTTGGTCTCTTTGACGGGAGAGATTTCCCGCTTATGTTTCTCTCGGCCACGCTATTGCAGTTAATTTAATCTGAGCTGCCGCTAGATACCTCCTGTCTCCCTTGCTTTTTACCGCCATCTTTCCCTTTCATATGCCTAACACACTCAACTGAGTTGGCTGCCTTCACGACGGGACCTCTCCCTGTCACCTCGGACCACAGATCGATTCTGTTTCCTGACCTCTGCTTGTCTGCTCAGTTGGATTGCCTTTGCTAGAGTGTGACTGACTGCAAGTGATCAGACAAGGCATCATCAAACACTCCTACAACAATTCTATCCCTGATCAGCTCGTCCTTCAAGCTGCCATACTCTTCGTCTTCTGCAAGTTTGTATCGGTTGTTTTTAAATGCAACAACACTTTCCCCTTGACACTGAGTGCGTTTGTTAAATTTGATGAGCTCAGCGATATTCTTTCTCAAATTAAAGTATGCATTGAGTGCTTTGAGTACTTTGTCGTACGTGACTTTTCTCCTCGTCAATACTTTGCGTAATGAGAATATCATCCACACAGTCACCTATCGCATACAGGAGCATACTGACCTGTTCACGGTTCGGTTTCGTAGCTAGACCTGACGCAGTGCAATACCTGGCAAATCTTCAATACCACTTCGGTCATCCCTCAGCTTGATTTAGGCCTGCGACTTTCTCGAAGTTTTCTGGTGAAGGTAGAGACTTTTCCATCATTCTAGTTTACCGCTGCCACCATGTAATATTCTGATTACTGTTAGTCTAGTCCAGAACATCTGAAGAGTCAGATGGGTTAAAAGAAACAGGAGCTTTATTAAACACGTCTTACTCCTATGGTTTACATCTTCCAAACCTGTACACAAGGGATCCACACACGTTGACTGGATTTTATTCGCCCACCGCCAGGAGCGGCAGTGGGTGAAAAAATGGCGGCCTGCATGTGCAGGAGATTGTGCCACCATGCCGTCGCAATCTATCACACGGCAGCTCAAGATAATATGTCAGTTGGGCTGCACCCCTCCACCCAATCATGAGGTGGGGGCAGGTTCTGTGACAATGGCAACAGCATCAGCTGCCTGTGCGCTGGCGCCATTTTTTAAGGGTAGCCAGACCTGCCGCTTTATTTAAAACTGTATCCCCCAGTACACTGCAATAAAAAATATAACCTCTTCCCGCCACATAACACTTAGAGATAATAGTTGCCCTCTGACCTTCCCCAAAAAGACTTGCATCTAAGACTTGACCTTCCCCCCCGCACTCCCCCCACCCCAACAAACTGTTCGAAGTGCAGAGGTCACCCCTTCGCCTCCTCCCCTAAACTATTAATGCACAATTGACCCCTTTTCCACTGGCCCCCTCCCCACCAAATGACACTGAAAATCCTAAGTACCCCACTACCCCAGCTTGGTGCTGCTAGCTTTTCCTGGATGGGGAAGTGAAGGTGCATGAGTGCCGGCTGCCACTCGGAAGATCCCGGGCAGCGGGTAAGTTCGCTGACAATTTTATTTAAATGTATCAATTTTTAAAATTTACATATTCAAAGGCTGGTCCCGTCGCCCAGCGGCAGGGGGGCTGCCACGTAGCCTCGCTGCTGCCAGGAAAGATCGGACCCAGCATTTCCGGCGTCAGGTTCCGTACCAGTCCGCTGCCAGTAATGTCTTCTGGTACATCTCCCCCCCCCCCCCCCCCCCCCACCGCCCCACCACCACCATGGTGTTACATCACTTCCTGTGATGAGGTATGCAGCGTGATTAGCATACTTAACTCAATAACAACGCAATGTCCAGTACACTTCAACAACTTCAGTTATTATTGAGGGAGCAATGCACTGTCAGAAGAACCAATTTTTTGGACAAGGTGTTACACCAAGACACTGTCAGCCAGCTCAAGTTGACCAATAAGTACAGGGAGTTCTCCCAGAGTTCTAGCCACTATTCTTTCCTCAAGAAACAATACCAAAAATGTATTCAATAGTTTCCTCTTTTAGGGACCTTGCTAAGTTTAGATTGGGTGTCTTGTTTGACGCATAACTATCACTGCATTTCATAAATAATCCATTGGTTGTGAAACTCTTTGGGATGTTCCAAGAGAGTGATAAGACATTATATAATTACAAGTTCTTCCCTAGTACTCTTAATGCTTTCAAGGTCCTACCTTTCTTTCATTTTCTGAAAGCACACCTTTATTCTGGATTACAATCTAGAGTCACAGGTCTCTGTTTGGTACCTCAGTTAAATGATCATTCCTCATGTGATTGGACAATGAGTGAAAAATGGTTTTTGATATGAATGGCATGGGTGAGCCCGACTCTATCACGACATGGCATCCAATCATGTACATTTTCCAGCAGGCATCACCGTATAATAATTTGAACCGGTGGCCCGAGGCAATTTTTATTTTCTTCTCCCCATTCTTCTCTTTTGATGTAAAACATTTTCAGTTTATATTTACCTTTGAATTGTACCCTCAATTGTGGCATTTCTTTTGTGAGCACTTTTGAAAAATGACCAATAAATAATTCAGTAATTTTGCTGTCTTCAGAAATAAAAACAAGAAATGCTAGAAACAATCAGCAGGTAGCATCTCTGGAGAGAGAGAGTTAACATTTCAGGTCGCTGACCTTTCATCAGAACTGAGATTTTAGAAAGGAACTGCATTTAAAAATAATTGCAGAGCCAGAGAAAGGTGGGGCAGTAAAAGAACAAAAGGGAGCGACATCTGTTTTAGGGTGGAGGGTAGGAATGCTGCCATTCATGAGTGTTTCCAGCATTTTCTGTTTTTTTTCCAGATTTCCAGCATCTGCAGTATTTTGCTTTTGTCTCTATATTTAGACATCACTTAGCCACTGTCAAATTTTCATGTGCCAATCCCTCTTTGCACCCATTGTTTACTCCTGACAAATTTGAAAATTGCTTTAATGTAAGAACAGTAACGATAATCTGTCATGCAATGGTTGACCTTCAGGCAAAGAGATGGGAAAAGAAAATTGGCAAATAAATCTGAATGTATTGCTGCCTTTCAGCAAGCCGAATAGATGAAAATCATATTATTCAGACCATGGTAAAATAGGAGCCAAATTATGTAACCTTCATGCTGTGTTGTGACATGCAAAGGCAAATTTTTTCCATGTTATAAAATTGTACGTGACTGCAACAGAAACAGGTAAAATTAATTGGGACGAGTTGATTGCATTCTGGTTAGTTGTCCCAGGAACAGGTGTGCTTTTCCAAATGATTTCTATTCCTACAATTAAAATCCCAAAATAGCATTTGTTGTGAGTATAATAAAATGAAGCTGTCGCTGTGTCTTTGTCATGGAAACAGTAGACAGCCAATTAGATGCAGGCTGCTGGAGAGGTGGTGATTAACATGGTTTCTGGCAACATCACTTGTGACTGCTAGAAAAAATAATTGAAACTATAAAGAATATGTAAAGGAGTTTGTGTGTGTGTGTCACAACAATGCCATTTGACAGTATTGGAGCTTTGAAAAAAACCTAGCCTCCTATTAAATTTGAGACTGTTCAAATATTACAGGGTTAAAGTGGGCAGATAAAAATACACCTGTGGCCAGATCTACAAACTGTAGACAGTAACAACAGACTATTAGCCACATTGCAGTGCATTCACAGTAAGCAAGATTGCACCACCTCTCTCAAACCTGAGTATGCAGACTACCAACAGTAGCCATCCTGTTTGCATTGTGCCCACAGCTGGTGAGATGCACGAATCCCAACACAGATGCCAGAGCTTGAATTTTCAGACTTTCCGGGTATGAGAATTGACTTGTATTATCCCAGGCTTTTCTATAATGAATCTGTTTTTGTATTTTCCGCCAATGCATTGTCTGATGTGTTTTTCAAATTGTATGGTACTGATGTGCCAAAATGGACAACACCAATGCAAGCCACATACCTCACAGTGAAAAACATAAACACAGTTAAAAGTGACAAGTTGCATCTGTCAAATGAGCTGATTGAGCTAAATAACCTGTATTAATAGATTCCCTCATTACTTGTGCCTTGTTTTCCTAGTCTTTCTCTTTTCTCTCTTTCCTTTATTTCGTCTCACCTTTTCTGTTTTTCTCTGTTGTTCTTCACAGCTCATAAGCTGTGAGATTTGTATGTGCTTACTCTTGCTAGACAACAAAATAACATTATCAGGTGACAGCCTTGGTTCAATGGTAACATTTTTGCTTCTGACTCAGAAGGTTGTGGTTTCAAACTTGAGAACATAATCTAGGCTGACAGTCCAGCAGGACTGAGGGAATGCTGCACTGTTGGAGGTGCTGTCTTTCGGATGTGATATAAATTAAGGCCTCATTATTTGTGTGCGCACATGTATATAATGTTTTATATCGTGTTTTGTATTTATGAACACACACGCGCAATAAAGGTAGCGATATTCCAACATCCATAGTAGCAAAGAAAGTCCGTCATTAGAACTATTTGCAATTATGCAAGTGAGCTGTCATGAATTATCAGTATATGCACCAATGAGATTTGCAATCCTGAATTTGTATTTAGGTTTTTAGGCCTTCTATAAATTGCCTCTATAAAAACAAAGGTGACCGCGGTGATTGCAACAACTACCGTGGAATCTCCCTGCTCAGCATAGTGGGGAAAGTCTTTGCTTGAGTCACTTTAAACAGGCTCCAGAAGCTGGCCGAGTGCATCTACCCTGAGGCACAGTGTGGCTTTCGTGCAGAGAGATGAACCATTGACATGCTGTTCTCCCTTCGTCAGATACAGGAGAAATGCCGCGAACAACAGATGCCCCTCTACATTGCTTTCATTGATCTCACCAAAGCCTTTGACCTAGTCAGCAGACGTGGTCTCTTCAGACTACTAGAAAAGATTGGCTGTCCACCAAAGCTACCAAGTATCATCACCTCATTCCATGACAATATGAAAGGCACAATTCAGCATAGCGGCACCTCATCAGACCCCTTTCCTAGCCTGAGTGGCGTGAAACAGGGCTGTGTTATCGCACCCTCACTGTTTGGGATTTTCTTCTCCCTGCTGCTCTCACATGCGTTCAAGTCTTCAGAAGAAGGAATTTTCCTCCACACAAGAACAGGGGGCAGGTTGTTCAACCTTGCCTGTCTAAGAGTGAAGACCAAAGTATGGAAAGTCCTCATCAGGGAACTCCTCTTTGCTGACGATGCTGCTTTAACATCTCACACTGAAGAGTGTCTGCAGAGTCTCATCGACAGGTTTGCGGCTGCCTGCAACGAATTTGGCCTAACCATCAGCCTCAAGGAAACGAACATCATGGGACAGGATGTCAGAAATGCTCCATCCATCAATATCGGCGACCACACTCTGGAAGTGGTTCAAGAATTCACCTACCTAGGCTCAACTATCACCAGTAACCTGTCTCTAGATGCAGAAATCAACAAGCGCATGGGAAAGGCTTCCACTGCTATGTCCAGACTGGCCAAGAGAGTGTGGGAAAATGGCGCACTGACACGGCACACAAAAGTCCGAGTGTATCAAGCCTGTGTCCTCAGTACCTTGCTCTATGGCAGCGAGGCCTGGACAACGTATGTCAGCCAAGAGCAATGTCTCAATTCATTCCATCTTCGCTGCCTCTGGAGAATACTTGGCATCAGGTGGCAGGACCGTGTCTCCAACACAGAAGTCCTCGAGGCGGTCAACATCCCCAGCTTATACACACTACTGAGTCAATGGCACTTGAGACGGCTTGGCCATGTGAGCCGCATGGAAGATGGCAGGATCCCCAAAGACACATTGTACAGCGAGCTCACCACTGGTATCAGACCCACCGGCCGTCCATGTCTCCGCTTTAAAGACGTCTGCAAACGCGACATGAAGTCCTGTGACATTGATCACAAGTCGTGGGAGTCAGTTGCCAGCGATCGCCGGAACTGGCGGGCAGCCATAAAGGCGGGGCTAAAGTGTGGCGAGTCGAAGAGACTTAGCAGTTGGCAGGAAAAAAGACAGAAGCGCAAGGAGAGAGCCAACTGTGTAACAGCCCCGACAAACAAATTTTTCTGCAGCACCTGTGGAAGAGCCTGTCACTCTAGAATTGGCCTTTATAGCCACTCCAGGCGCTGCTCCACACACCACTGGCCACCTCCAGGCGCTTACCCATTGTCTCTCGGGATAAGGAGGCCAAAGAAGAAGATGATAAATTGCTGTTGTACTTCTGCCACTAGGTTCCTGATATGGTGGTCTCATGCAGCTGGCTAAAAGCCAAATGTAAAACTGCTAATATTTGCTAAGATAAATGGCTCTAAAGACCCACTAAAAATGAGTCTTTCAGGCACTTGGCCTTAGTGAGTTTCAGCAATTTTGCATTTGATCCAAGTTCAACAGCTTGACCAGGGCCTTGTTCAACATCAAAGCACCTATCTACCTTGGTTCAGTCGCCAGGCTGAAAGTTTAGAGCTCAGTATGACCAGGGTGGCACATGAAACAGTTTCACAATGTCACTTTGGCACTCTTATTCGGTGTGGAAGGAGTTCAGGGAAAGGAGGAGAGATAGAAGGAAGAACTGGATACACATTTTGGAAAACATCTATTAAGTGAAATGAGTCACTTTTACTTTAAAACGATGAAAGCAGTTCTTCTATCTGAGGATGTTGAGAAGTGATTACTTCCCTTGAGTGATTAGAGCTGACTAGGTGGTGTCCTCCTTTGCAGTGCTTTTGTGGAAAAACTGCTCAGCAAATTATTTGCTTTCCTTTTGCTCATAGATGCATAATACAGCAACATAAATTTTGTTGAAAGACATGATTACATCCCATTAAAGTGATGTCATTGTGATAAAAATGGCTTACACCAGGTGTAGTGTTTCTCCTTCCCCAGACTAAATAAGGCATCCTGCACATTTTAATGCACAGGCAGTGTTCCTTTAGCATAATCTAACTGATTAACATGATTTTTCTTTTTCTATTATCAGCTTTGTTTCCTTTTCACAGGATGCCTATTCTGAAGTTGCTTTTCTTTTTGCTGAGTTCTTCCGAGACTTGGACATCGTGCCCTCTGACATCATTGCTGGCCTTGTATTGTTGCGTCAGAGACAGAGGGCCAAGCGATTTGCTGTCTTGGATGAGGTAGGAAATGGGTTCTGAGAGATTTGGGGTAGGCAGTGGGTTCTGTGATCTTTGAGGTTAGGCAGTTGACTGTGTTTACAAAATGCTTGATCTAGATTTTCTGCCCTGCTGTTGATCGGGGTGCAACACTCTTAAGGCTTCTTTCTGCCCAGAGATGATTTCATGACCCTGGCCATTTTTCTAACACTAGGGTCTTTTACGTTCTGAAGGTAGGCTCCCTGGCCTCTGCTGAGGTTTCATGACAGTCTGTAGACAGAGACTTGCTGTGGCAGGCCTCTGGGCTGTGTTTTCTTCATTTGCACATTGTTAACCTACATCAATCTGCTTACGGGCGGCTGAAATGTGCCCCAACAGATTTGGCCTCTGGAAATGGCAGGGAGGCGATGTGTGGTGGAATGCATCCCCAAGTGGGCTTCTGCCTCCACCCACCCTGGACCTGCTAAAATATTAGTTAGGGGAGGCTGAAAATTTAGTTCTTTGTTTTCTATTTTCATAACTCACATTCCTAAGTCTATCAACATCATATATTCCCTACACAATAAGACACCACGTTGTTCTACTTTTTAACTGAATTAATGTTTCAAAGTGTCCTTAAGGAACGGTGGTGTAGTGATAATGTTACTGGACAAGTAATCCAGAGGTCAGGACTTATACTGTCGAGACACAGGTTCAAATCCCACCACAGCACTAGTGGAATTTAAATTCAATTAATTAATAAATCTGGAATAAAATGTTAGTGGCAGTAATGATTATCATGAAACGACCAAATTGTCGTAAAAACCCTTCTGGCCTTTAGGAAAGGAAATCTGTCGACTTTACCAGGTCTGGCCTCCATGTGACTTTCGACCCACTGCAATGTGGTTGACTTAAGGAAATGGCCCTAGAAATAGTGGATGCATTGGTGGTCATCTTCCAAGATTCTGTAGACTCTGGAACAGTTCCTACAGATTGGAGGGTAGCTAATGTAACCCCACTATTTAAAAAGGCAGGTAGAGAGAAAGCAGGGAATTATAGACCAGTCAGCCTGACGTCGGTAGTGGGGAAAATTCTAGAGTCCATTATCAAAGATTTTATAGCAGAGCACTTAGAGAACAGTGGTAGATTCGGGCAGAGTCAGCATGGATTTACGAAAGGGAAATCGTGCTTGACAAATCTACTAGAATTCTTCGAGGATGCAAGTACTGGAGTTGATGAAGGGGAACCAGTGGATGTGATTTATTTGGGCTTTCAGAAGGCTTTCGACAAAGTCCCATATAAGAGATTAGCATGTGAAATTAAACAGCATGGGATTGGGGGTAGTGTATTGCGAAGGATAGAAAATTGGTTGGTGGACAGGAAGCAAAGAGTAGGGATAAATGGGACTTTTTTCGAATGGCAGGCAGTGACTAATGGGGTACCGCAGGGATCGCTGCTAGAACCCCAGCTATTCAGAATATACATTAATGATTTAGATGAGGGAACTAAATGTAATATCTCCAGGTTTGCAGATGACACAGAACTGGGTGGGAGGGTGAGTTGTGAGGAGGATGCAGAGAGGCTTCAGGATGATTTGGTCAAGTTGAGTGAGTGGGCTAATGCATGGCAGATGCAGTATAATGTGGATAAATGTGAGGTTATCCACTTTGGTAGCAAAACAGGACGGCAGATTATTATCTGAACGGCTATAAACTGAGAGAGGGGAATATGCAGCGAGACCTGGGTGTTCTTGTACAGCAGTCGCTGAAGGTAAGCATGCAGGTGCAGCAGGCAGTAAAAAAGGCAAATGATGTGTTGGCCTTCATAGTGAGAGGATTCGAGTATAGGAGCAGGGATGTCTTTCTGCAATTATACAAGGCCTTGGTAAGGCCACACCTGGAATATTGTGTGCAGTTTTGGTCTCCTTATCTGAGGAAGGATGTTCTTGCTATAGAGGGAGTGCAGCAAAGGTTTACCAGATTGATTCCTGGGATGGCGAGACTGACGTATGAGGAGAGATTGAGTTGGTTAGGATTATATTCGCTGGAGTTCAGAAGAGTGAGGGGGGATCTCATAGAAATCTATAAAATTCTAACAGGACTTGACAGGGTAGATGCAGGAAGGATGTTCCCGATGGTGGGGGAATCCAGAACCAGCAGTTATAGTGTAAGGATATGGGGTAAACCTTTCAGGACTGAGATGAGAAATCTCTTCACCCACAGAGTGGTGAGCCTGTGGAATTCGCTATGACAGAAAGCAGTTGAGGCCAAAACATTGTATGTTTTCAAGAAGGAGTTAGATATAGCTCTTGGGTCTAAAGGGATCAAAGGGTATGGGACGAAAGCGGGAACAGGCTACTGAGTTGGCTAATCAGCCATGATCATAATGAATGGCGGAGCAGGCTCAAAGGGTCGAATGGCCTACTCCTGCTCCTATTTTCTATGTTTCTATAACTGTCCTTTGAAATGACTGAGCAAGCCATTGAATTGTATCAAACTGCTACAGAAGAGTTGAGAAGAATAAAACTGGACGGGTCACGCGGTATCGACCTGGGCACCGGAAAGACAGGCAAACCCTGCCCAGTCAACCCTGCAAAGTCCTCCTTACTAACATCTGGGTACTTGTGCCAAAATTGGGAGAGCTGTCTCACAGACTAGTCAAACAACAGTCTGACATAGTCATGCTCACTGAATCATACCTTACAATGTCCTAAACTCCTCCAACACCATCCCTGGGTATGTCCTGTCCCCAATGGTGGTGGTGCAGTGGTATACAGGCTGGAGGGAGTGGCCCTGGGAGTCCTCAACATTGATTCCTGCTTTTTAACTTAATTAGTGTTTCAAAGCGCCCGCAAGCAACAGTGGCGTAGTGATGTTACTAGTCATCCCGAGGCTCGGACTAATGCTCTGGATACACGAGTTCAAATCCCACCTCAGCAAAGTCTCATGGCATCAGGCCAAACGTGGATAACGAAACCTTCTGCTGATTATCACCTACCACCCTCCCTCAGCTGATGAATCAGTATTCCTACATGTTGAAAACTCCTTGGAAAAAGCACTGAGGGTAGCAAGGGCACAGAATGTACTCTGGGTGGGGTCTTCAATGTCCATCACCAACAGTGGCTCAGTAGCGCCACTTTTGACTGAGCTGGCCGAGTCCTGCAGGACATAGCTGCCAGACTGGGCCTGCGACAAGTGGTGAGAGACCCAAAAAGAGGGAAAATCCTGTTAGACCTTGCCCTCACCAATCTACCTGGTTCAGATGCATCTGTCCATGACACTATTGGTTGGAGTGACCATTGCACAGTCCTTGTGGAGACGAAGTTCTGTCTTCACACTGAGGATGCTCTCCATTGTGTCGTGTGGCACTACCACCATCCTAAATGGGATAGATTCAAAACAGATCTAGAAGCTGAAAACTGGGCATCAATGAGGTGCCGTGGGCCATCAGCAGCAGCAGCATTGTATTCAGCCACAATCTGTAACCTCATGGCCTGACATACCTTCACTCTTCCATTACCATCAAGCCAGAGGATCAACCCTGGCTTAATGAGGAGTGCAGGAGGTCATGCCAGGAGCAGTACCAGGCATACCTCAAAATGAGATGCCAACTTGGTGAAGCTGCAAAACAAGAGAACAATGGAAGCAGCATGTGATAAACACAGCTAAACGATTTCGCAACCAATGGATTAGATCAAAGCTTTGCAGTCCTGCCACATCCAATAGTGAATGGTGGTGGAAAAACTCAACAACTAACTGGAAGAGCAGGCTCCACAAACTTTCTCCCTTCCACAATGTTGGGGGAAGCCCAGAATCTGTACAAAAAGCAAGGCTGAAGCTTTTGCAACCACCTTCAGCCAGAATTGCCAAGTGAATGATCCATCTTGGCCTCCTCCTGAGCTCCCCAGCATCACCGATGCCAGTCTTCAGCCAATTTGATTCACTCCACGAGATATCAAGAAACGTTTGACACTGGATACAGCAAAGGCTATGGTCCCTGACAACATCCCGGCTTTAGTACTGAAGACTTGTGCTCCAGAAATAGCTCTGCCCTTATCCAAGCTGTTGCAATACAACTACAACACTGGCATAGAATCATAGAAAGTTTACGGCACAGAAAGAGGCCACTTGGCCCATCGTGTCTGTGCCTGCCATTCTAATCCCACCTTCCAATATTTAGCCCTGCAGATTATGGCATTTGAGGCGCATATCCAGACTTCTTTTGAATGAGTTGAGGGTTTCTGCCTCAACTACCCTTTCAGGCAGTGAATTCCAGACCCCCACCACCCTCTGGGTGAAAAAATCTTTCCTGATCTCCCCTCTAATCTTTCTACCAATGACTTTAAATCTATACCCCCTAGTTATCGACCTCTCTGCTAAGGTAAGTAGGCCCTTCACCTCCACTCTATCCAGGCCCCTCAAAATTTTATACATTTCAAACACTTCTCCCCTCATCCTTCTCTGTTCCAAGGAGAACAATCCTAGCCTATCCAATCTTTCCTCATAGCTGCATTTTTCCAGTCCCAGCAACATCCTTGTAAATCTCCTCTGTACCGTCTCTAGTGCAATTACATCCCTTCTGTAATGAGATGACCAGAACTGCATAGAGTAGTCAAGTTGTGGCCTAACCAATGAGTTATACAGTTCCAGCATAACCTCCCTGCTCTTGTATTCTATACCTCAGCTAACAAAGGAAAGAATTCCAAATGTCTTCTTAACCACCTTATGGACCTGTCCTGCTACGTTCAGGGATCTGTGGACATTTACACCAAGGTCCCTCACTTCCTCTACACCTCTCAGTATATTCCCATTAATCATGTATTCCTTTGCCTTGTTTGACCTCCCCAAATGCATTACCTCACACTTCTCCGGGTTGAATTCCATTTGCCACTTTTCTTCCCATCTGACCAGACCATCAATATCTTCCTGCAGCCTACAGCTATCCTCCTCGCTGTCCACCAGACGGCCAACCTTTGTGTCGTCTGCATACTTCTTGTTCATGCCCCCCACGTTTACGTCCAAATCGTTAATATAAACCACAAAAAGCAGGGGACCCAGTCCTGAGCCTGCGGAACACCACTGGAAGCTGCCCCCAGTTGCAAAAACACCCATCAATAATTACCCTTTGTTTCCTGCCACTGAGCCAATTTTGTATCCACCTTGCTGAATTTCCCTGAATCCCATGGGATTTTATTTTTTTAACCAGTCTGACATGTGGGACCTTGTCAAAAGCCTTGCTAAAATCCATGTAGTCCACATCAGCTGCACTATCCTCATCTTCTTTGGTACTTCTTCAAAAAATTCGATCAAGTTGGTCAAACAAGATCTTCCCTTAACAAATCCATGCTGACTATCCTTGATTAATCTGTGCCTTTGAGTGACAGTTTATCCTGTCTCTCAGAATAGATTCCAATAATTTGCCCACTACTGAGGTTAGACTGACTGGCCTGTAATTATTCGATCTATCCCTCGCTCCCTTTTTAAACAGAGGTACAACGTTAACAGTTCTCCAATCCTCTGGCACCACACCTGTATCTAGTGAGGACTGCAAAATGATGGCTATACCTTCTGCTATTTCCTGTCTTGCTTCTTTTTAGACTGGGGTACATTTCTTCCAGCCCTGGTGATTTATCAACTTTTAAGGATGCTAATCCCATTTATACTTCCTCTCTCCCTTTGTTGATCATATCCAATCCACCCCTCTTCCTTAACTACAATATCTGCATCTACCCGATTTGCCCAGATATGTCCTGTCCATAAAAGGCAGGACAAATCCAATCCAGCCAATTATTGCCCCATCTGTCTACACTCAATCATCAGCAAAGTGATGGAAGCAGTCATTGACAGTGCTATCAAGAGGCACTTTCACAGCAATCATCTACTCACCAATGCTCCATTTGGGTTCTTCCAGGGCCATTCGGCTCCAGACTTCGTTATAGCCTTGATTCAAACATGAACTAAATTCCAGAGGTGAGGTGGGAGTGAGTGCCGTTGACATCAAGGCAGCATTTGATCGAGTGTGGCATCAAGGACCCCTAGCAAAATAGAATTCAATGGGAATTGGAGGGAAAACTTTCCACTGGTTGGAGTCATACCTAGCACAAAGGAATATGGTTGTGGTTGTTGGAGGAAAATCGTCTCAGCCCCAGGACACCACTGCAGGAGTTCCTCAGGGTAGTGACCTAGGCCCAGCCATCTTTAGCTGCTTCATCAGTGTCCTTTCCTCCATCATAAGGTCAGAATTGGGGATGTTTGCTGATGATTGTACAGTGTTCGGTCCTCAGAGGCTGAAGCAGTCTGTGAATGCATGCAGCAAGACCTGGACAGCATTTGAGCTTGGGCTGATAAGTAGCAAGTAACATTCACGCCACACAAATGCCAGGCAGTAATTATCTCCAACAAGAGAGAATTTAACCATCTCCCCTTGATGTTCAATGGCATGAATCCCCCACCATCAACATCCTGGGGGTTACTGTTGACCAGAATCTTAACTGGACCAGCCATATAAATACTGTGGCTTTAAGAGCAGGTCAGAGCCTGGGAATTCTGTGGCAAGTAACTCACCTCCTGACTCTCTAAAGCCTGTCCATCATCTACAAGGCACAAGTCAGGAGTGTGATGGAATGCTTTCCACTTGCCTTGATGAGTGCAACTGCAGCACCCCAGAAGCTGAACACCATCCAGGAGAAAGCTGCTGGTTTGATCAGCACCCCATCCATCACCTTAGACGTTCACTCCCTTCACCACCGGCACACAGTGGCAGCAGTGTGTACCATCCTCAAGATGTACTACTGTAACTCACCGACCCTCCTTCAATAGCACCTTCCAAACCCACCACCTCTACCACCCAGAAGGACAAGGGCAGCGGATGGACGGGAACAGCACCACCTGCAGGTTCTCCAAGCTGCACACCATCCTGACTTGGAACTTTGTCGCCCTTCCTTCACTGTCGCTGGGTTAAAGTCCTGGAGCTCACTTCCTAACAGAACTGTTGGTGTACCTCCACCAGATGGACTGCAGTGGTTCAAAAAGGCAGCTCACCAAGCAACAAATGCTTTCCTTGTCAGCAGCGCTCACATCCCATGAGTAAATTAAAAGAACAAGGAAATCTGTTAACACTCTGAATAAGCTTGCAATTTTGTTTCCCACTCTCATGTGGAAGCAACTTGCTATATCCCATCCTAAGATACAGCTGGGATCATAAATGCAACATCTCTTCTTTGTTTGATGCAATTGGATTGTTTTTCTGTTTTTCTTCTTGCCAGTTACGCACCAGTTCAATACAGGGCTTATTTTGCTGCAGCTGTTGCACATATCATTATCAGAACTGTACATAGGTGTTGAAGGTACAGATCTGGTATAAACTCCACACATTATTTCAGAGGTGCTAATTCCATTTTACAATAGTATCTTGTTACCAATTATAGATTGGTATGGAAAAAACTATAGACTTCACTTGTCTTATATCTCATCTTGATATTTGCCCCTAAAATTTTGTAGTACATTTAATCGACTGATTTACCATGTTTACTGATATTAGGAGATCGAATTGTTGGTAAATGCACCATGTAGCTGAATTTTATACGAATCAAAAAGCCTTGATTTGATTTCCAGTTTGTGCTAAGTTAGTTGGTCTCAACTGGGGCAGCAGTAGGGGTTCTACAATTGACTTTGTCTCCCTCAGATATTGAGGGAAAAGACAAGCCAAGGTTCTGCTCCAGAGTGATGTCCTTGTGCTTGTATGTGGACTTTGAGTAAAGAAAGGATGAGGCTGTGGTGCCGCTTATCATCAAAAAGCCTGCAACACTCAAACAGTTGACTCATAAGAATGGGCACTTGGATGAGGTACCTGTGTCCAGTATATATTATTTATCAGAATGGCTGCTGAATGTTTAATCTTTTAATCATTTCCATATGAACCTATGGAAAAGCTGTGCTCTGAGTGTAAGGGTTGGCCACTATGTTGGACAGAGGTTATAAAAAGAAAGATTGTGAAGACTGGAAATCTGAAATACAAGAAATAGTGGAAACATGCAAGCAATAAGTGGTCATTGGATAGACATATGGATGAAAATGGAATAGTGTAGGTCAGATGGTTTCACAGGTCGGTGCAACATCGAGGGCCGAAGGGCCTGTACTGCACTGTAATGTTCTAATTCAGCATCTGAAAGAAAAAGTCAGGTCATGCTTTGTTTCCAACCTTCTTTCAGAGCAGCAAAAATTAAGGTATGGTGTATGGGGAAAAGAGTGCCTTGTGTTGGAATTCTCTGCTAATTAAGTTACATCATATGTCATTTTTCTTTTTCTCTCTTGTAGGCAAACAATGACATTTTGGCCTTTTTATCAGGAATCCCAGTCACCAGAAATACAAAGTACCTCGACTTGAAGAATGCTGTGAGTATTGTTCTTTGATATGTTTGAGCATAGTGAATCATTTGGCCCAATGCCAAAGTATAAAGTGGCTTGTGCTAAACTGGATAAGGGCAGTAAAATATGAGTAAATGATTTATTCTGAGAATCCATTTTCTCTGAGAGACGTGTTAATGCATGATGAAGGCCTGTATTCTGAGAGGAAACTCAAGAGTTACGTCACTATGTGCTTCATGGTCACAAAGGACATTCAAGTGTCTGTTACATTCGAACAAGGGATCTCAAACTGAATGATGAATTTGGCTGAGACTTAAACTTGCAGGTTTAAATATAAGGCACATCAGCAAAGGGCAAGAGAGCTGTAGGTATCCATTTCCCATATAACATGGTGAAATATTTGACAAATCAGTTGAATGTTTAATCTTTTAATCATTTCCATATGAACCTATGGAAAAGCTGTGCTCTGAGTGTAAGGGTTGGCATTTTCCATATATGCCAGGCAGTGTGGTCTCTGTTACATATACCATATTGCAGAAACAGGAACATTTTTAAGGGCGAGCCCTTTCGATAAGTAGAAATAAGAAAATGGGGATCGACCAAACTAAGCTGTTTGTTCTCAGCCAACTTCTCTGTTAGCTTTGCAGATATAGATCATAGAGTTCATAGCGGCACAAAAAGAGGCCATTCAGCCCATCAAGTCCATGCCAGCTTTCTATAGAGCAATCCAATCAGTCCCATTTCCCTGCTCTTTCCCCGCAGCCCTGTAAGTTTATTTCCCTCAAGTGCCCATTCAATTTCCTTTTGAATTCATTCTTTGGCTTCACTTCCACCACCCTTGTAGGCAGCACATTCCAGGTCATTACCACTCATTGCAGAAAAAAGTTCTTCCTCACATCCTCCCTGCATCTTTTGCCCAAAACCTTAAGTCTGTGTCCCCTAGTCCTTCTACCATCAGCTAATGGGAACAGCTTTTCTTTGTTTATCTGTCATAATCTTGTACATCTCAATCAAAGCTTCAAACTCATTTTCTCCAAGGAGAACAACCCCAGCTTCTCCAACCAACTTACTTGTCCATACCATCTTCATGACTCTAGTCTTCTTGTTATCTCTATTTCTGTTGCTCCTTTCTGTTGCATTCTTGTATTCCATTGCATCTATGTCTGTCTTTTCCAATTCTATCTCCATGGTGCTGTTTTCGTTTTCTTTTTTCATTCCTATCTTTGTCCCATCCTGTTGTATACTTGTGCCACTTCCATCCCTTTATTCCTGATATGTGTCTTGCCATCCTGCCTGGGCTTCCTTTCTGTTCTTTTCTCCTGCCTTTTTGCCAGCTTGCTGACATGCCAAATCCGCCAAAGGAAGAACCTCTAGTCAAAAGGACAGAATGGCTGAAATGTACATTGAATCCTGTGGCTTTAGCATCCACAGGCCTGGGAAGGCTGACTCCAGGTCTCGGACTGTTACCTGGAGGTTCTCCTGCAGGATCTGGGGTATGAAATGAGGTAATGTTTACCAAGGACAGGAGGAAGAGGTCAGCCTGCAGGAATCTGGCTAATTCATTGTTTTTGTATTTGTCTGTCTGCTCTTGTCTACTGGAGTTAGTATTCATGCAGTCACATTGCTCACATTAGAAGTAGAATAAGAACACATCAAGACTGCGCACTTCATCATTCAGTTGTTTTACCACTGAGTTAACAGCTTACAGCATTTAATGAATATGAATTCCATTTTTTAAAAAGTCAGAAATGGCTACCCTGATGGCTTAGTGGGTAAATGTTTTGCTAATATTAGCAGCATGGACAAGAAGATCCCTGATTTAATTCTTGATCTATGCAGAGTTAGTTATTCTCAATAGTTGGACTTCTACTTAAGAAAGTAAGAAATAGGAGCAGAAGTAGACCTTGAGCCTGTTCCGCTATTCAGTAAGATTGAGACTGATTTTCAACCTCAACTCCACTTTCCTAACTGATTCCCATATTGCTCGATTCCCTTCGAGTCCAAAAATCTATCCATCCGAGCCTTGAATATACTCAACAACTGAGCATCCACAGCCTTTTGGAATAGAGAATTCCAAAGATTCACAACTCTTTGAGTGAAGAAATTTCTTCTCACCTTGATTCTAAATGGCTGACCCCTTATCCTGAGGTTATGCCTCCTAGTTCTAAACTCTCCAGCCAAAGGAAACAGCCTGTCAGCATCTACCCTACCAAGCCTGCTCAGAATCTTAACTGTTTCAATGAGATAACCCCTCATTCTTCTAAACTCCGGACAATATAGGCCGATTCTATTCAATCTCTCCTCATAGGACAACCCTCTCATCCCAGGACTCAATCTAGTGAACCTTTGTTGCACCCTGTTTAAGGCATGTGTATCCTTCCCTTGCCATGGAAACCAAAATGTGCACAGTACTCCAGGTGTGGTCTCACCAAAGCCCTGTACAATTGGAGCAAGAATTCCTTACTCTTGTACTCTAATCCCTTTGCATGTTGGCCTTCCTAATTGCTTGCTGTATCTGCCTGTTAACTTTCTTTGTTTCCTGTACAAGGACACCTAAATCCCTCTGAACACCAATATTTAGTATTTCTTAAATGATAAGAAATGTGGCTGTGGCTCAGTTGGTAGCACTCTTGCCTCCCACTTCAGGACTTGAGCACAAAAATCAAGGCTGATACTCCAGAGCCGTGTTGAGGGAGTGTGGCACTGACGGAGGTGCTATCTTCTGGATAAGGCATTAAACTGATGCCATGTCTGCCCCCTCAGGTGGACGTAAAAGCTCCCATGGCACTATTTCAAAGAACAGAAGCGTTATCTCCCATGTCCTGGCCAATATTTATCACTCAAGCAACATCACAAAAAAAAAATATCTGGTCATTATCAGATCGCTGTTTGTGGGAGCTTGCTGTGTGCACATTGGCGCCATATTTTCTACATTACAACCATGACTATACTTCAATAATACTTAATTGGCTGCAAAGTGCTTTGAAACATCTGGTGGTTGTGAATGGTGCTATATAAAGTATTCTATTCTTCCTACTAAAGTGAATAACCTCACCTTTCCCCACATTGTACTCCATCTGTCCCCTTCTTCCCCACTCACTCAACCTGTCTATTTGCCTTTGCAGACTTTGTGTCCCACCCTTAGCTTACTTTCCCACCTAACTTTGTATCATCAGCTAACTTGGATACGTTACACTCCCAACGATCCATTTAAGTCTTTAATATAGCTGAAGCACCAGCACAGATCCTTGCAACACCCCACTAGTAGCAGCCTGACCACCTGAAAATGACCCATTTAGTCCTTCTCTCTGATTTCTGTCCTTTAACCAATCCTCCATCCATGCTATTATTAGCCCCAAGCCCATAAGCCCTTGTCTTGAGTAGCAAACTCTTAGGGAGCACCTTTTCAAATACCTTTTGAAAGTCCAAATATACTAGATCCACTGGTTCTCCTTTTATCTACCCTGTTAGTTACATGCTCAAAAAACTAATAGATTTGTCAAACACGATTTCAATGAAAGGGATTTCATTGAAATTATGTTGATTCACATAATCATATTATGATTTTCTAAGTGCCGCATTTGGCCTTACTGGCCATGGGGTAGGCAGGAGTAAAATTGATCAGAGTTCATTCTGCTGTCCATTATCTAGTGACTCCTGCTGGAAAGTGCATGTGTGGATGTTGGGGAGTACAGGATTGAGCTCAATTATGATGCCCTCAATGTTCAAATAACATGCAGTCACTGGGCGCCACATGAAGAATGAAGTACTAGAGGGCAACCAACATTTGCCCAGAAACAGTTAGTAGCTTTAGGAAAAGGAACGGAATTGAGTAGTAGGCCATTCAGTCCCTGAGCCTGTTCTCCCACTCATTTAGATCATGGTTGATCAAATCTCAACTCCATTTACCTGCCTTAGTTCCATATCCCTGAATACCCTTATCGACCAAAAATATTTAAATCTCAGTTTTGAATATTTCAATTGACCTAGCCTCAACAACTTTTTGGGGAAGAGAGATCCAGATTTCCACTACCCTTTGTGTGAAGCAGTGCTTCAAGAATGACCTAGCTTTAATTTTAAGATTATGTCCCCTTGTTCTGGATTCCCCCAAGGGGAATCATAAGTTGCCGACTAAAAAGTAAATGTTCTCTAAACATCTACTATTTCAGGAGTTCTATTTTAGAATTTCAGCAGTGCAAATTGTTATGGATTTGCACATTTTCAATTGAAATCATGATTTCAGAGCTATTCACTACTCAGAATTAAAGGAAGGTTCCAAAGAAAACTGATAATTATATTTTTGATTTTGATAAGTGTTATTTGCCAATGACTTGGGTAAGGGATGAAGCTAGGATGCTATTTTACTTACCCCCCCACCTGCCTCTCCTGAAGGTGTGCATGCTTTCCTGGGGTATGGCCCTTATAGGCACCAGCAACTTTCTGGTACCTCAACCAAGTGGCAGTTGGTCTAAATTACTGTTTATGATCATAAGTTTCTGTTCAAACATTTTCCTGATGTTTGTTGACAGTGCTTTTTGTTCCGTTATGAAAATGACATTGCAGTAAAATGATCTGGAAATATTACTGCTGAAATAGATTCCTTGCAGTCCTCCTTTATTTATTGATGGGAACCCTGTTATAAAATGTGCTGTAGTTAAAATTCCCGGTTGCATTGCCTTGATGCCAATAATGTGAGGGCTGAAGATGCTTGCTTCTGGAAAATGAGACCCTGTAGTGAAGAGCAACTTTGTTTTGATTTTTCCTTGGGGTATCCTTTGTTTAATAAAACTTTTCCTGTCAACAAAATGTCTTTTTATTGCATCCTCACTTGTGTTGCTTTGGGAAAATGGTGGATTCATTATACGCCTGGAAATGAGAACGATCTAAATCATAGACTTTGAACTAGAATTGTAATTGCAATGAAACAGTGCCCTCTTCTGGGAGAGAAAGCAAAACGCCATTGTAGAATGCTACAGCAGAGGAGGCCATTTGGTGCATTGTGCCTGTGCTGGCTGATGAAAGAACTATCCAATTAGTCACATTCCCCTGCACTTTCCCTGTAGCTCTTTTTTTTTCTTTTCAGGTATATATCTCATTCCCTTTTGAAAGTGACTATTGAATCTGGTTCCACCACCCTTTCAGGCAGTGCATTCCAGATCCTGACAATTCACTACATAAAAGCATGTCTTCTCATGTCCCAATTGTTCTTTTGCCAATTATCTTAAATCTGCGTCCTCAGGTTATTGATCCTGCTGCTGGGGAAACAGTTTCTCCCTATATACTCTATCAAAACCCTTTCAACAATTTTGTGCACCTCTGTTAAATCTCCCCTTAACCTTCTCTTCTCTAAGGGGAACAATCCCAGCTTTTCTAATCTCTGCACATAACTCAGGTTCTTCATCCCTGGTACCATTCTAGTCATGATACTAATGCTTGTGGTATTTGGAATCTACAGCATCACGGAGATTTAATTTCTTGTTTCTGCACATTAAGAACTCATTATGTACCCTGTGCTTTGAGGGAACTATAATATGTGCCCTCCACCCTTCCAGCTGTTCCCCTCTGTACCCCTCCACTGCACTGCAAAAAAAACTTTGGTCAGACTTCCACTGCTTTGATCACACTCTGGAGCATTCTCCCTGAATCCCTCTCCCAAACTCAATCCAACCCGCCATGCCTTTGATTAGCCTTGTGGCTTTTCTCCCACTGTTCACTTTCTGTTTTCACCTCTGTGATTTGCTTTTGGTTGTTTTATTAGGTTAATGATACTATATAAATGCATGTGTTGTTCTTTAAGAGTTCAAATATACGTTATTCTAATCTGTGAAATTGTAACAATAAAGGGCAATTGAGTAGTTGTAAGTAATCTAATTGAGTTGATCAGAGATGCACACGTGAAACAGCTGTTATTTATAATCATATGAAGCTGAAAATAAAATTACAACCTTGAAATTATCCACTTTTTAAGATAATTTATAGTACTTAAACTATTTTGAGGGTCATTGTTCATTTCGTTTCTAATGTTCACAGTTGCACATTTGCATCTGGGCTGTAGATCAGCAATTTCATTTGAAATGGGAATGGTTGGATAAGAGTATTACGTTGCATTAGAATTATGGTACTTTTAAATAAATGCTGGTACATATATATTGCACATATGTATCTTTTTAATTACTTGCAAAATAGAGTGGATGTGATTAACACATCAGCATAATCTCAAAGTTTTAATGGTCATCAGAATGCAAGACAAAAACAGTGGGTCCACCCAGCCACCCCTTTCTGGTGGATGGGCCAACCTTCTCATTATATTCATCAATCCCTTCTCTCTCCAGCACTGCAGCTCATTATCTCTTAAATCAAGTTATATTGCCTGCTTCTTTGGGTATGATCCTTCATCATTTGTGTTTAGCTCATTTCATCATTTCTAATGTAACCAAGTCAAAATTGCATCACCTAACCAGACGAAATTGTGTCTCTTCCAGGAACGGTTGATGTGTGAGAGAAGTACTGACGACCATATTCCACACTGAGAAATGAAAACACAAAATATTTGAAAGGGTTTTGTGTTTCAGTTAGGGTCGGCATAACATTACTGAGTAGGGAAGAGATTTAATGTGGTGAAAATTTGGTGAGAAGCAAAAGTGACATCATGAAAAACTTTTACACGCAGCGAGCGGTTAAAGTCTGGAATGCGCTGCTTGAGAAAGTGGAGGCAGGTTCAATTGAAGCATTCAAAAAAGAATGAGACAGTTATATGAAAAGGAAGAATGTGCAGGGTTATGGGGAGAAGGCAGGAACTGAGAGAGTTTCTCTTTCAGAGAGCCGGTGCAGACATGATGGGCCAAATGGCGGCCTCCTGCACTTTTAACGATTCTGTGATTCTGGATCTGTCACCAGAGAAGATTGTGAATGCTTAATGAAATAGGAGCTCTTTACTCATGCCAGCTAGAAAGCACATGCAAAGCTTTGTAGGAGACAGGTATATAAATGCCAAAGGGATCAAGGGATATGGGGAAAAAGTGGGAACAGGGTACTGAATTAGACGATCAGCCATGATCCTTTTTGAATGGTGGAGCAGGGCCGAATGGCCTAATCCTGCTCATATTTTCAATGTTTCTATGTTTACTTAGCTTTTTTTTAAAAAACCGTATTAATTTAGATATGTGAGGAAGTAATTTTTCTTTTTTTTTAGCAAGAAATGCACATGTATAAGGAGGTGTGCTACTACATGCACTTTGCACTGGCTGCCTATGGCTGGCCCTTGTACTTAATGCGAAACCCAACCTGTGGACTCTGCAAACTGGCCAGCTCATGCTCGTGAGTATTATTTATTTCCTAAATATTGTAAAAACTATTCAAGAAATTCAAAATACTGTAGGCTCCATGTTCTGAACTGTTAAACTATTCCACAGATTATTCAAATAGCATGCATAAATGTTCTTTGACTAATAAGGATAGAAGCGGGTGGGTGTTTCATCAACCTGCTTCACCCTTTAGACCACTTATAAGCCAGAAAAGAAGGCTTGTTTCTTTCTGACAAGGGTCTTAAATGAAATTAGTGGGATCGTTCATTACTTGTTTCCCACTGGGTAGAAATCCACCAGATAAACCTGTCTCAAATTCACTATATTTCTTTTTTAGTTTAGAGACACAGCACTGAAACAGGCCCTTCGGCCTACCGAGTCTGTGCCGACCAAGAACCACCCATTTTTACTAACCCTACAGTATTCCCTACCACCTACCTACACTAGGGGCAATTTACAATGGCCAATTTACCTATCACCTGCAAGTCTTTGGCGGTGGGAGGAAACCGGAGCACCCGGCGAAAACCCACGCGGTCACAGGGAGAACTTGCAAACTCCGCACAGGCAGTACCTAGAATTGAACCCGGGTCCCTGGAGCTGTGAGGCTGCGGTGCTAGCCACTGTGCCGCCCCAAATAATTGGAAGTTTGTTTGATAAACAATGAAGGAAATACCATTTACTTAGCAGGGTCACAGTGAAGGTCCTGTAATTGCTTCAGTACCTTTGGGATAGGGAGGAGAAAAATTGAAAGACTTCCTGCGCCTAATCGTTTTCCAGTGGCTCCAGTTAGATAGTATGTGATTGGACATCGGAGGAGGATAAGAATTGTTTTATAACCTGCTGCCAAAAATTCCACTGATGCACTTGAGGCTCACTGATGAAGAATGGCCATTTGGCTGAGAATATTGGAGGATGGCTGGTATCCAGGAAGCTATCTCACTAACTGAGTGAGTGCCTACAGGAGAATAAGTTGGAGGGCAAAAATCTGGAACCCATCTCAGTAGTGTGATGGAGCATTGAGGCATTACACCTCACTGTGCTGAGATATAGGTTTGCAATTGAGTTGCCAAGCATTTCTTTGCAAGACAAGTTCGAGTCATTCCCAGGAAGCTTCAATGCGCCTCCTAGTGGTCAGTTTCAGAGTCAATGGGAATCGAGGGGAAAACTCTCCGCTGGTGGAGTCTTAGCTAACGCAAAGGAAGATGGTTGTGGTTGTTGGTCAATCATCCCGGCTCCTGGAATTCCTCAGGGTAGTGTCCTAGGACCAACCATCTTCATCTGCTTCATCAATGACCTTCCCTCCATCATAAGGTCAGAAGTGGGGATGTTCGTTGATTGCACAATGTTCAGCACCATTCGCGACTCCTCAGATACCGAAGCAGCCCGTGTAGAGATGCAGCGGACTGCATCCAGGTTTGGGCTGATAAGTGGCAAGTAATATTCGCGCTACACAAGTGCCAGGCAATGACTATCTCCAATGAGAGAATCTAACCATCTCCCCTTGATATTCAATGGCATTACCATTGCTGAATTCCCCACTGTCAACATCCTGAGGGGTTACCATCAACCAGAAACTGAACTGGAGTAGCTCTATAAATACTGTGGCTGCAAGAGCAGGTCAGAAGCTAGGAATCATGTGGCGAGTAACTCCCCTCCTGACTCCCCAAAGCCTGTCCACCATTTACAAGGCACAAATCAGGAGTGTGATAGAATACTCTGCACTTGCCTGGACGGTTGCAGCTCCAACAGCACTCAAGAATCTCAACACCATCCAAGACAAAGCAGCCCACTTGATTGGCACCCCATCTACAAATGTTCATTCCCTCCACCACCGACATACAGTGGCAGCAGTTTGTATCATTTACAAGATGCACTGCAGCAACGCGCCAAGGCTCCTTAGACAGCACCTTCCAAACCCGTGACCTCTACTACCAAGAAAGACCAGGGCAGGGAACACCATCACCTGCAAGTTCCCCTCCAAGCAACACACCATCCTGACTTGGAACTATATCTCTGTCGCTGGGTCAAAATTCTAGAACTTCCTTCCGAACAGCACTGCGAGTGTACCTAACCCACATGGACTGCAGCGGTTCAAGAAGGCATCTCACCACCACCTTCTCAAGGCCAAGCGGCAGCGGGAAGGAGCAAGATTGAGCGAGACCTGCAGAGTTTAAAAGTGCTGCGGCAGCGGGAAGGAGCGAGTCTGAGTGAGACCAGCAGAGTTTAAAAGTGCAGCGGGAGCGGGAAGGAGCGAGACCAACTGAGTTTACAAGTGCAGTGGCAGCGCGCCAGAATTTTGGAAAAAAAGAGCCAACAGTGACGTCACAGGAGAGCTGCAAGATGATTGGTTGATGAGTCACTGCTGTTAGGGAATAGCTCTAAATAGCTGGGTAAGTATCTCAGGTAAGAAAAGTTTAAAGTTTATTGCAAATGTAGTAAGTAGTGTTTTTTTGGGGAGTTCTGTAGGAACGCGGACCAGGGAAGAAGGGCCCAAGAGTAACTGATATTATTGGACATTAAGATCTTCCAGAAGGTTTAATTTAATTTGAAGGGTTAAGTCATGGCAGGAGAGCTCAAAGCCGTGGTGTACTCCTTTTGCTCCATTTCGGAAGCCGGGAACATTTCCAATGCCCGGCACCAGCATGTGCGCAGGAAATGTATCCAGCTGCAGCTCCTGGAAGCCGGGTTTCGGAGCTCGAGCGGCAGCTGGCGACACTGTGGAGCCTCCACGAGGCGGAGAGTATCGTGGATAGCATGTATAGAGAGGTGGTCACGTCACAGGCTCAGACCCCACAAGCAGGAGGGGAATGGGTGACCACCAGGCAGAGCAAGAGGACTAGGCGGGCAGTTCAGGAATCTCCTGTGGCTATTCCCCTGCAAAACAGGTATACTGCATTGGATATTGTTGGGGGGAATGGCCTCTCGGAGGAAAGTTGCAACAGCCCGATTCGTTGTGCCATGGTTGGTTCTGCTGCACGGGGAGGAGTAGAAAGTGTGGCAATGCAATAGTTATAGGCGATTCAATTGCAAGGGGAATAGATGGGTGTTTCTGTGGCCACAAAAGAGACTCCAGGATGGTATGTTGCCTCCCTGGTGCTAGGGTCAAGGATGTTTCAGAGTGGTTACAGGACATTCTGAAGGGGGAGGGTGAACAGCCAGTGGTCGTGGTACACATTGGTACAAACGACATAGGTAAAAAAAATGAGGTCCTAAAAGCAGAATATAGGGAGCTAGGAAGTAAGTTGAAAAGTAGGACCTCAAAGGTAGTGATCTCAGGATTACTACCAGTGCAACGTGCTAGTCAGAGTAGAAATAGCAGGATATATCAGATGAATACGTGGCTGAAGGGATGGTGTGAGGGGGAGGGTTTTAGATTCCTGGGGTTTTGGGACTGGTTCTGGGGGAGGTGGGACCAGTATAAACTGGACGGGTTACACCTGGGCAGGACCGGGACTGATGTCCTAGGGGGAGTATTTGCTAGAGTGGTTGGGGAGGGTTTAAACTAAAATGGCAGGGGGATGGGAACCTTTGCAAGGAGTCAGAGGAGGGGGAATCACAGACAAGAACAAAAGACAATAAGAGGAATAAGAAAAGTGATGGGCAGAGAAATCAAGGGCCAGAATCAAACAGGGCCACAGTGAAAATTAGTGGGAAGGGGACAAGTAATGTTAAAAAGATAAGCCTTAAGGCTTTGTTCCTTAACGCGCGGAGCATTCGCAATAAAGTGGATGAATTAATCGCGCAAATAGATGTAAATGTGTATGATATAATCAGGATTACGGAGACATGGCTGCAAGGTGACCAAGAATGGGAAATGAACATCCAGGGGTATTCAGTATTTAGGAAGGACAGACAAAAAGCAAAAGGCGGTGGAGTTGCATTGCTGGTTAAAGAGGAAATTAACGCAATAGTGAGGAAACATATTAGCTCTGACGATGTGGAATCTGTATGGGTGGAGCCGAGAAACACTAAGGGGCAAAAAACGTTAGTGGGGGTTGTATATCAACCCCCAAACTGTAGTGGTGATGTTGGGAATGGCATTAAACAGGAAATTAGAGATGCATGCGATAAAGGAACATCTGTAATTATGGGTGACTTTAATCTGTATATGGATTGGGCAAATCAAATTAGGCAGAATACCGTAGAGGAGGAATTCTTGGAGTGTATACGGAATGGTTTTCTGGACCAATACGTTGAGGAACTAACTAGAGAACAGGCCATCCTAGACTGGGTATTGTGCAATGAGAGAGGAATAATTGAGAATCTAGTGGTGCGAGACCCCTTGGGGACGAGCGAGCATAATATGATAGAATTCTTCATCAAGATATAGGGTGACGTAGTTGATTCTGAGACGAGGATCCTGAATCTTAGTAAAGGAAACTACGAAGGTATGAGGCACGAGTTTTCCATGACGGATTGGGAAATGTTACTTAAAGGGATGACGGTGGCAAACATTTAAAGAGTACACGGATGAACTGCAACAATTGTTTATCCCTGTCTGGTGCAAAAGTAAAACGGGAAAGGTTCGCCAAACCATGGCTTACAAGGGAAATTAGAGATAGCATTAGAACCAAGGAAGAGACATATAAATTTGTCACGAAAAACGACAGACCTGAGGATTGGGAGCAGTTTAGAATTCAGCAAAGGAGGACCAAGGGATTGATTAAGAAGGGGAAAATAGAGTACGAGAGCAAGCTTGCAGGGAACATGAAAACTGACTGTGAAAGTTTCTATAGGTATGTGAAGAGAAAAAGATTGATGAAGACAAATGTAGGTCCCTTACAGTCGTAAACAGGGGAATTTATTATGGGGAATAAAAAAAATGGCTGAACAACTAAATACATACTTTGGTTCTGTCTTCACAAAGGAGAACACAAATATCATACCCAAAATGTTGGGGAACACAGGCCTTAGTGAGAGAGAGGAACTGAAAGAAATCAGTATTAGTAGAGAAATGGTATTGGGGAACTGAAGGCCGATAAATTCCCAGGGCCTGATGGTATGCATCCCAGAGTACTGAAGGAAGTGGCCCTAGAAATAGTGGATGCGTTGGTGGCCATCTTCCAAGATTCTATAGACTCTGGAACAGTTCCTACAGATTGGAGGGTAGCTAATGTAACCCCACTATTTAAAAAGGGAAGTAGAGAGAAAGCAGGGAATTATAGACCAGTCAGCCTGACGCCGGTAGTGGGGAAAATTCTAGAGTCCATTATCAAAGATTTTATAGCAGAGCACCTGGAGAACAGTGGTAGAATTGGGCAGAGTCAGCATGGATTTACGAAAGGGAAATCGTGCTTGACAAATCTACTAGAATTCTTCAAGGGTGTAACTAGTAGAGTTTATGAGGGGGAGCCAGTGGATGTGGTTTATTTGGACTTTCAGAAGGCTTTCGACAAAGTCCCACATAAGAGATTAGCATGCAAGATTCAAGCGCATGGGATTGGGGGTAGTGTATTGCGATGGATAGAAAATTGGTTGGTGGACAGGAAACAAAGAGGCAGGATAAATGGGTCTTTTTCCGAATGGCAGGCAGCGACCAGTGGGGTACTGCAGGGATTGGTGCTAGGACCCCAGCTATTCACAATATACATTAATGATTTAAATGAGGGAACTAAATGTAATATCTCCAAATTTGCAGATGACACAAAACTGGGTGGGAGGGTGAGTTGTGAGGAGGATGCAGAGAGGCTTCAGGGTGATTTGGATAAGTTGAGTGAGTGGGCTAATGCATGGCAGATGCAGTATAATGTGGATAATTGGAGGTTATCCACTTTGGTAGCAAAAACAGGAAGGCTATTATCTGAACGGCTATAAACTGAGAGGGGAATATGCAGCAAGACCTGGGTGTTCTCATACACCAGTCGCTGAAGATAAGCATGCAGGTGCAACAGGCGGTAAAAAAGGCAAATGGTATGTTGACCTTCATAGCGAGAGGATTCGATTATAGGAGCAGGGATGTCTTGCTGCAATTATACAGGGCCTTGGTAAGGCCACACCTGGAATATTGTGTGCAGTTTTGGTCTCCTTATCTGAGGAAGGATGTTCTTTCTATAGAAGGAATGCAGCGAAGGTTTACCAAACTGATTCCTGGGATGGTGGGCCTGACGTATGAGGAGAGATTGAGTCAGTTAGGATTATATTCTCTGGAGTTCAGAAGAGTGAGGGGGGATCTCATAGAAACCTATAAAATTCTAACAGGACCTGACAGGGTAGATGCAGGAAGGATGTTCCCGATGGTGGAGGAGTCCAGAACCAGGGGTCATAGTCTAAGGATACGGGGTAAACATTTCAGGACTGAGATGAGGAGAAATTTCTTCACCGCAGAGTGGTGAGCCTATGGAATTCGCTATGACAGAAAGCAGTTGAGGCCAAAACATTGTATGTTTTCAAGAAAGAGTTATATATAGCTCTTGGGGCGGAAGGGATCAAAGAAAATGGGGCAAAAGTGGGAACAGGCTACTGAGTTGGATGATCAGCCATGATCATAATGAATGATGGAGCAGGCTCAAAGGGCCGAATGGCCTACTTCTCCTGTTTTCTGTGTTAGGGATGAGCAATAAGTGCTGGCCAAGTCAGTGGCGCCCACATCCCAGGAACAAATTTTTAAAAATTGCATTGGCAGGGGCCTGAGTCATCATTGTGCTGCTCGTCGTCTTGTTCATGAATGCTGTATAATAAATAGGTGAAAAAATACTTTTGGGAGTCCCACCTAACAAAAATTCAAAATTGATCTCTAAAAGCCAGGGACTTTTGATTGAGATTGCTCAGTGTTATTAGTGCCATTACCCATTCTGTCTGTTACTATCACCTTTATTACAGTCTTGATGATTGTGGCTCTATTTTTCTATCTTTCTCCCTCTTCTTATTTCTCTGCCTCTTTTTCCCTTCCTGTTCGAGTCCTTCAGTCTTTTTTTGTCCCCTTACTTTCTATGTTCCTCTCTCACTATGACTGACCTCTTTTCTCTCTCTGTTCTTTTGCTGTTATCCTCCCATGTTTGCTAATTTCTCCTTTTCTTTCACTGTTAATGCCCTCCTTTCACTGTTACTGCTCCCATTTCTCTGTTACTGTCTCTCTCCTTTCACCTGTTACTCTTTTTTCCTCTGTTCCTGTTCCCCCTCTCTGTCACTCTCTCCTGGTGCTTTCTGTACATTCCAGTGGTGTCTCCCAACTGCTCCCGCTACCCTCTGATCATTTTAATACTTGATTGTCCTTACAATCTGATACAAACCTTTTGATAGCTTGGGAAGAATAATATGATAAAAGATTTCAAAAGGAACAGAATATAAGGAGGTTCATTCTTCAGATGTTCCTCGTGAATGGCTGATCTGTACATTCCTTTTGCTTGCATCCCACAGCATTTGCAGAATAAAATGATCTCTGAACATAGACTAAATCTTGTAGAGAAGGGTGCTATATGATTTTGGAATTTAGAAATGTGCTGGAAAGATTGCACTACTGAAATTGACATTTTATTGCACATGTGAAGAAGGAAATATAAATATGAATGTTTAAGGTGATTGGTTGTATCTGTATGTTTAAAACTTATTGCTGTGATTTGACTTTTGGAATGAGTACATCGAATCTGTGAATAAAGAGAGTTGTGGTCAAATATGCATTGGTAAATAGATTGACCAACTTTTGTTCAATATGAAGCCAGATTGATGAGGTGTGTGTATGCACAAAATCAGCTAGATATATGCACGAAACAGGCGTTTGGGTGAAAGTGTGTAGCCTATTTTTGAAATGTAGCAGTCAGAAATTGGTTACTGTCTACTTTTAATTCTTCAGAACTAGTGGAGAGCAACTCTAAAGCTGAACTGCCTGGTCTGAAACTGATAGGTGGTCACATTGCTATTGGCTGTAGTGGCACTGGACTTTGAGCATGTCTGCTCTGGGATACATACCATTGGAATAGAGCATTGCTCAACGGCATGCAGTTGTGCACTTTACTGTGTTCAGTGGATGCTGAACAACAATCTGTTTTGTCACTTTAATAGCACGTGTGGAACCTGAATATGGCATTCCAGTCGACTTCAGTGAACTGATAAATAAGAATTATATGATTACTTCAGTATTTGAGCATATCATTATCTTCCATTTTCCAGGTGTTGCTGTCTATGCCTCCCTCGACCCAGGTATGCTCCAAGTGTGACAGTTGAGGAAGACAACTGTTGCAACTGCAATGTCATTGCCATCAAACGTCACTTTCTGGATGAGAATTATTATTTCGTAGATATCGTATATACTTCGTGCCATGATGCGGTATGTTGCTTAATAATAATTGTTAATATCGGCTAGGACAACTGGGACATCTCTGCTTCAAAAGGTTCCATGGGATCTTTTAAATCGACTTGAGAGGGAAGATGGAGTCTCTGGTTAATGTTTCATCTGAAAGACGGCATTTCTGAAGTGTATCATTCCCTCAGCATTGCAATGAAGTGCCACCCTAGGTTGTATGCTCAAGTTTCTGGAGTGGGGCTTGAACCCACAACCTTCTAATTCTGAGGCGAGAGTGTTACCACTGAACCAAGGCTTATGTTATTTTCTTTTTTTATATAGCACAAAGATGACTTGGGTGTGTGTTACTTGTCTGTGACACAGTCAAAAGGTTCTGATGCTACAAAGATCAGTGGTTGAGTGGTTAATAAATTGTGCAGCACTCCTGAGATTATATGTTCGCTAGATACAACCATTCCCAGACAAATGTTGATCGATACAGTCTTGTGCATTCATACTTTCTTTGAGTTTGCTGTTTTACTGTTCTTTAAACGATTCACTTCCCCTAGCAAATTTTCATACCAACAAAATAGATGAAAATTGTATTTTTCCTATGTGTTTTTTTCTCACTTTGCCTGGTGCAACTGACCATTCTGTAGTCATCCTTTAAAATTTAACTAGCACCAGGGTTCTTGTCACTCAGCAATGGTGGGTTCAAGTGACAAAATATAAATTATATAACATTTGCTTCATTTATAATATGCCTGCCCACATTTAGGTGTCAGTATGCCACTTCAGGTGGAAAACCCTGGAAGTGCTCCTGATTGGCACGGAGCCAGCAGAACACCACCATATCTGATTTTCTTCTGCAACCCACCCAGGTTACATCCATAATCAGGCAGAATAGGCAGAAGGAATTGGGTACAATGTAATGTTATTGAATTACGTTTTTATCTTATTGAGGAACCAAGATGAAAGGCCACCAGCAAAGTTGGAAAGAGGAAAATAGTAATGGTTCTGGGCGGTTCTGAACCTTAATTTGGGTTCTTGGACCAAGACAAAGCAATTGCAGACAATAGTTTCAATGCAGCAAATTAAGAGGATTTATTAAGTAACAAAATAATACTTAACAATCAGGTGAAAGTTAGCAAGTCACACACGGTCTTTACTTCCTGCAGCAATTGCACACAGTGCGACGCTAGTTCTGACCTCTTCTTATTACTTCTTTTTCTTTCCTCTTTTCTTCTCCAGTAAATATGTGTGCCAAAGGCTGCTACATATGGATTTTTAACCCTTTTTTAGAGGCTTATATCCCGAACTGAACGATCCTCCCCATTTCTTTTGATTGGTTTCAGGTGCAGTGATCTCGTTCTTATTGGTTTCTTAAAGTGACAGGCACCTAGGGTAGTCCTATCCACTACACAGTCCCTTTGTTCTCTGGAGATAAGGGGCCCGGTGTTTTATAGGAATTAGGGCCATGTGGTTTCTAGGAATCCTGCCTTATCACTAAACTCAAGTATACCATATGATTTTCAAGAAAACTTCTTATATTGTCTGATAAATGAACTTATTAGGGGCGAATAATGTTTTCAACCATGACAAAAAGTAGGAGGGTACATAATCTCAAAAGTAATACAAAATTAAAACTAGTCTATGTGACAACTAGGATGTATAACAATAAATATATAGCAGGAGTGTATAAAATACTAATGTATAAAAATATGGTATATAGAATATGGCAGCAAGATTTCAAAATACACTTGATTGATACATGTGCATTGATAAATGAATTGGAGCATAGTTCATATTCTTACAAAAGGAAAGGCAAGGTGTAACAGGAAATATTAATTATTTGATAAATTTGTATTTTAATCCAGGGAGAAAAGATGTTTCCTAAAGGTGAAAAATTCCATAGTTTTGAAGTCTGAGGAAAGAAAACAAGAACTTGTATTTATATCGTGCCTTTCACGTCCTTGGGACATTCCAAACCGCTTCACAGACTATGAATTCCTTCTGAAATGTAGTCACAATTGTTATCTAGGGGGCAAACATGGCAGCCACTTTGTGCACTGCAAGATCCCATAAACAGCAATTAGCTAAATGACCAGTCAGTTTGTTTTTGGAGATGTTAATTAAGAGATAAATATTGGTCAAGACACTCGGAGAACTCCCTGCTACTCTTCAAATAGTGCCATGGGATCTTTTACATCCACCTGAGAAGGCAGATGGATCCTCAGTTTAATGCGTCATTTAAAAGGTGGCCCCTAAAGTGTCAGCCTGGATTAAGATCAATGCTTTGAAGTCAGGCTTGCACCTGTGAACTTGTGAATCAGAGACAAGGGTACTACTATTGGGTCAAACTGAAAGTCTGAATTAGAGCAGGAACGTGTACGACGATTTTTCTTTTTAACATAATCAAGATACAGGAAGGTTGGTGGTGTATTTGCTGCTCAGAAAGAACAATAAATTTCAGAGGACCTTGGTAATTGAATAGTTTTAATGCAATGAAACTTCAGTCCTGTGTTCAGTGCAAACTCACTTTATTTTTGTGTTGTGCCATGAACCAATCCCTAAAACATTGAAATTTCAAGCTTAAATATATGCAAAATGTTAACCAGTTGTTGCCTAACACGATTGTAGACCTCTTGGGAGAATCAGCTCCTTCGAATTTCACTTTGTAATAAAGCCTGTCTTCATTATCTTTGTACTTAGTTAATTAATTTGAAATTTTTTCTAGGTTTTTGAAACGCCTTTCTTTGTTGCTGTGGATCATATGAAAATGAAGGTGGTGATCAGTATTCGAGGGACCCTTTCACCAAAGGTGAGGTATTATAAGCATTCTGTACGGAGAAACTAGCAGTCGCTGCTCAGAATTCTGCACGATTCAGAAAGTCCTGTGTCCCATATAACAAGGTTTTATAATATCAAGCTGCAGGAAGGAATGGTTGTCTTACTATAATCAACACTTAAAGTGTTTATTTTTGTTAAGTAAAATAATCATCTATCGCACAAAAGTATTTGACTTGTGTTTACGTGTTCTGAGACTTTGCTTCTCTTACAGTGTCTATTCAGACACAGACATGCAGCTGAGAATGTACACACAGGCACCCACCCTTGTGAGATATGAGTGCTTGAGGCACCCGCCCAGATACAAGAATACATTCAGATACATAAGATACATTAGTAAACACCGATACACGTCTACGCAGGTATATGTATCAACAAGAGCAGCCATTCATGTACATAACAATCGGATACACAAATATATACACACACTGGGATATAACTGCCCACCGAGAAATGGCAATCAGATATGTGTACACACCCACATAGATACCTCCAGATACAGGTGTTCACCCACAGATGCATAGATTCAAATATGCCCAGGCACCCAACTATATGTGCATACATTTTTAGTGCAGGATATATTGTCTGTCTGCGTGCAATATTTAATGGAGCACACTTTTTAGGCTGTGAACAAGTTGTCTTCCAAATGCAGCATGCAATGAGGACTTAATATGTTTGCAGCTACTTTATAAAGTGTGTAACAAATGTGCAGAGAGCAGAGGGAAATAGCAAATAAAAGCAGAAAGTGCTGCAAATACTCAGCAAATCAAGGAGCATCAATGGAGAGAGAAGCAGAGTTAACGGTTAACTGTGACCTTTCATCAGAACTGGTAAAGATAAGAAAAGTATTAGATTTTAAGCAAGTGAAGCGGGGTAGGGGGGCAGTGGTGGTGGTGGGGAAGAGAACAAAAAGGAAGGTGTGTGATAGGCAAAGGGCAAGAGAGATTAAATAACAAATTAAGGGAAATAGTCTTCATGCCAACAACAAAGTGATGGGAAGACTGGGAGATATGCGTAGATTTATGGGGCTTTACGCATTCTTGTCTCCAGTGCTCTTTTTTAATTACTCATTGTTGCTTGCAAAGTATTATTGTAGTCTAATGGTGCATACTGAATATTGCCTGGGTTTCATCTTGTGATTCCTGATGTTTCCCCAATAGGCTATTGGGTAAAGTCACTGCCAATCAGACTAGAATATCCCAGGTTTGATCTGTGGTTATTTTGAGTTAAATGACCTCAGCCGGATCAAAATTTTGAGAAGAAATATTTTTGTTTTATTCGTTCATGGGATGTTGGCGCCATTGGCAAGGCCAACTTTTATTGTCCATCCCTAATTGCCCTTGAGAAGGTGGTGGTGAGCCACCTTCTTGAACTGCTGCAGTCCATGTGGTGTAGGTACACCCACAGTGTTGTTAGGAAGGGAATTCCAGGATTTTGGCCCAGCAACGATGGAGGAGCAGCGATCTATTTCCAAGTCAGGATGGTGTCTGACTTGGAGAGGAACTTGCAGGTGATGGTGTTCCCCTGTGCCTGCTGCCCTTGTTCTTCTAGGTGTCAGAGATCATGGGTTTGGAAGGTGCTGTCAAAAGAGCCTTGGCAAGTTGCTGCAGTGCATCTTGTAGATGGTATACATTGAAACCATGGTGCACCGATGGTGGAGGGAGTGAATGTTTAAGGTGGTGAATGGGTGCCAATCAAGGGAGCTGCTTTGTCCTATATGGCATCAAGCTTCTTGAGTGTTGTTGGAGCTGCACTCATTCAGGCAAGTGGAGACTATTCCATCATACTCCTAATTTGTGCCTTGTAGATGGTGCGCAGGCTTTAGTGAGTCAGGAAGTGAGTTACTCGCCAGAGAATTCCCAGCCTTTCACCTGCTCTTGTAGCCACACTATGTGGCTGGTCCAGTTAAGCTTCCAGTCAATGGTGACCCACAGGATGTTGATGATAGGGGATTCAGCGATGGTAATCTCATTGAAAATCAACGATAGGTTGTTGGGCTCTCTTTTGTTGGACATGGTTACTACGTGGCACTTCTGTGGCACAAATGTTACATGCCACTCATCAGCCCAAGGCTGAATGTTGTCCAGGTCTTGCTGCATGCGGATGCGGTCTGCTTCATCGCAACAGTCTAAGACCGAAAGAAAAGAGCAGCAATGTTCACACTACTGGCCACTTTCCAATGAGTCTTGGTAAGAAGTGCATGTATTTTGACATAGGATACGGGTGGGGGAGAAGGGACATTGTAATTGCTCTGGTATCCAGATAGCTGCATCGTAACTGCATTAAAGAATGTGTTTATGATTTTGCTACATGTAGTGTCCAAAACAGTTCTTTCATCCAGGTGAGGACAGAATCAAGGCTGTGATGGTTTCTGTGGTTGAATGGCCTGCTTTCTTATACTGTCTGGGCTGATAGATAAAAAGTGGCTACATGGGTAGGGTAATAGAGGTGTGGCTGCATCTTTGGAACTATAATCCAGGAAGGAGAGGAAGAAAAAGGAACCCAGCGATTAGCAACCAAAGACAGGCTTGTATTCACTCTGACCTGCTCTAATTCCACTCACAGGATGCCCTGACTGATCTGACTGGAGATGCTGAACGATTACCAGTAGAGGGCCATCATGGAACTTGGCTTGGCCACAAGGTATCTAGAATTTGTGTTGTATTCCTCAGTTAGAATAGCCATGGTGCTGTAGATATTACATCAGCACTGTTCATTGTTGAATTTTAATACCTTTCTGTTACAACCAGGTGAGAAAGAGGTCCAGGGGTTCCCTTTCAGCCTTCACCTGGTCTTACCATATCAGGGTTTAATTTTAAACACCGTGTTTTTGGCTCCCCCTTGGTGAATCCTTGTTCACCACTTTCCAATTGTAAGGCAAAGAAACCAGCACAAACAGGCTTTCTTAGGTTTAAAGAAGAGAAGTTGAAATTTATTAAACTTAAACTCTAATTTGGTTAACGCCTACAGATACACGCCGCTTCCCACGCTAGAATGCATACAGGATACACACATACAAATAGAGACAGAAAAGAGCAGAAGGAAAATAAAGTGGAAAGGTTTGAGGCAATATCTGAAGAGTTTTTGTTACAGTTCTTCGAACTCATTGTAAAGTCCATGATTGTAGATAGATTTTAATTTTCGTTGGGGCCCAGTATTCTTCTTAAACCTTGTTTGCTGTAGGAGACTTTGCTCTCTTGGGGTTCATGTGTCTTCAGTGGATTTGGAGGTTTATGAGAAAGAGATGGGAGCAGAGAGGAGAGAGATCTTCTCTGTCCAGGAGCAAATAGCTTTCTGCCCAAACTGTTTCTACAAATTCAAAAATCTCAGGTTGCCCAGCAGGCTAGTCATGTGACTAGCTGGTTTGACCATGTCCTTTTGTGTATTCGGCCATCTTAGCAGTCAACCTGGAATGCAAGCTCCTCCACCTTCAGTGTCTGCTGATCAAAGTCCATTGTGGGTTGAATGTCAGGGAATGGCTTTTTCCTTCCAAACACTGTCTGTTAATATGCATATGCCTTTTCCAGCTTATGGCTGATCTGTTCAAAAAGTCTTCTCTTAACTCCAATAACAATTTAAAATCAGTGTTCATGACAAAATCAGGGTGCCCCGTTCTTAGCAGGTGGGGACCTAGCATGACATGTCCCTTTATTTTGTTAATTAAACAAGGAATATAACTTCCCTCCCCAGACAAAAGCTCAGAAAATTGGAATTGCTCTCATTTCTTATCTCTCGTTAACAGAATATTACATTGGAAGTTACATGATAATGTTCCTGTCTTTATAAAACAGCATATAATCTTAGATTATTTTTTTTAAACAAAAATTGTGAATTCAATGCTTATCAATCTGAGGAATGGAACATTTTCTATTTCAGACACCCAGTGTCTCGCATTCCCAAATCAGATATTATAAATAAAATACACATTTTCCCACAGTATCATCAGGGAGCTTTAATCATGTGATTGAGAGGAAGCCATTGCCTCAAAATAAACCTGATTTATAGCAATGAATGTTTAACGATACTTTTATAATGAAAAATGCTTGATAAAGAAAATGTAACATTTAAGAGGCCATTTCGCTCATCATAGATACTCTAGTACTCCAACTCTTCCAGCCCAGCATCTGGTAGCATTTTAAATTTAACTTTGTCTGCAGTTACTTATTTAAGTAGCAAAATAAAGGGCTGGGTATTAAAACTCAACTATACCTGACCTAATATTCCAGATATTTATCAACCTTTGTTTGCAGATGTTCCTTTCGATCATATTTATTTCTACACCTGGCTTTCTTTAATTTCTATTCAGTGCCAGTTTTCTTGTACCTTGCTTTCACTGTATTTTTATATCTCCATTTTACTTGTGTTTCAACGTATGTATTTTAATTCAATTTTTTATCCTCTGTTTGAATTTCGTTTATTTTTTCCTTTTCACTTAGCTGTTAAAATGGTCGAAAGAGACAAACATTTCAGAATATCAATCAAAATATGTTACCAGCGAGGAATTACAGCTATTGTACAGCAATAGAGACTTTAATGTTTGTGATTTGAGAAACCAGGCAACAGTTTGCATTCTGTGTCTTTGGGTCTATGACAGGTTTGGTTACAATGGGACAGATGATTGTTTTCCAACAGAGTACCTTTACACAGTTCACTGCTATCCTGCATCATTTCAACTCCTAATGCGCTAGAGTACAGTCAGTTGCATGAATGTGGCTGTCCCACTGCCTTCTGCCTGCCTTATGAACTGATAGAACTTTACAGTGTAGAAGTGGGCCATTCACCCATTGCAGCTCTGAAAGAGCTATCCACATTGTCTCTCTTCCGATAATCTTAAAAATGTTTCACTTTTCTTGCTGAAAACTCCCTGACATAGTAAGAACTGATGGTATTGAAGACCAATGAAATGTCGCATGCACTCGCACACAAGTAACCATTGTGTAAGGAGGGTAGTCAGTGGAGAGAGAGAGAGAGAGAGAGACAGATACAGCACTGAAACAGGCCCTTTGGCGCACCGAGTCTGTGCTGACCAACAACCACCCATTTATACTAATCCTACACTAATCCCATATTCCCTACCACATCCCCACAATTCTCCTACTACCTATCTACACGAGGGGCAATTTACAATGGCCAATTTACCTATCAACCTGCAAATCTTTGGCTGTGGGAGAAAACCGGAGCACCCGGCAGAAACCCATGCGGTCACAGGGAGAACTTGCAAACTCCGCACAGGCAGTACCCAAAATTGAACCCAGGTCGCTGGAGCTGTGAGGCTGCGGTGCTAACCACTGCGCCACTGTGCTGCCCAGAGTGCTATGTATTTGCAGTTTGCTGTCATCCTCTAGTTTGAACGTGCTATTGAAGATGTTGAAATAATCAGGATAACAGTGAATTGCAGAAGAGTACATTGTTGGTAAAGTTATGTGTCTATGAATCTGGTGTTAGGTTAAAGCTAAGTAAATGCTGGAAACTAGTCCCATGCATTTGCTCTCTGGTTCCCCCATTACACAAAGGGGTCCAGCATGCTGATAAGAGACTAGCCCCGACATGGAGTGTAAGGAGTAGAGGTCGCTCTTTGCAAATATACAAACAAACAAAAAATGTAAATGTACAAAATCCCTTAATATAAAGATAGTTTAGTGTACTGTGAGGAGGCTTCAGGGTTCAGTCTCTTGTGTCACTGCAGTGTTTGCTGGCATGTGGAATGTTTGTGTACAATTCCAGTAGATGTCAGTATGTAATTGGTTACTGTTCTGTCATCGACAGTGAAAAAAAGACAAACAATAAAAACATTTTTTTTAAAAAGCTTCTGCTTCAATGAAAAAAAAATCCTCACATATCGAGATACTGGCACTTGGTAAAAGTCTACTTGCTGCCCATTATGTACACTTTCATCTTTGATCTTAAAGGGTGATTTTTTTTCTTAAGCTTATCTGATGTAGGCTGCATCAATAGTATATACCATCATTAACTCAGTTGCTGAAAAGAGACGTAGATGTGCCTTACAGTCGATCAGCATGGAAGTGATGCATCATTGTTCAGCTCTTGTCAGGTACAGTATCTCACATGAGCAGAGCTGATTGCAGGACCCCTATACAAATATTAGGTTTACATATTTTATCTTAATGTTATGTACACATACCATATCTTGTAGGAGAACTGTTAGTAGCAATGTATGGAAGGCTTGTCAGAGTCCTGTATATTTTAAATATGTTTTGTCAGATTTAATTATCCAGCATGTATTATTTCTGTGTAATGCAACTTTATTTCTGCAGCATCTGCTTCAAAAACCATTTTGTTTTAAGAATCACGTTCAGAGATATCATCTGGTCAGATCAGAGGCAGTGTACTTTTTCTGGACAGGATCTGCCCAACTAGCTCTTATTTTCACTTGAGGGAAGCTGCCAGATATTGTGAAGCATTTCCTTTACTGGCCAGATTCTAGAATTCCAGGTTCTCAACCACTGTCCTTAAGCATCGAGAACCACTGTCGAACAGTACATTATTAGAAAGCTGATGATGGTAAAAGTGAAAAGTTTGAGTCGTGTAGTCTAGGTTACAGGTAGTTTTGAACTCCTCTTTCAGTTTTTATTTGCTTTACTCACTTTTATTGTTATAAATTAAATTAAATATCAAGCATGCTGTTATTTCCGTAATTAGGTTTTACAATTTATTTTACATGCATTTTGGTCCTTTCCAGGGCATGGTTCTATCTGCGGAATACATCAAAAAGAAACTAGAACAGGAGATGATTCTCTCTCAAGCCTTTGGCCGCGACCTGGTATGGCACAGCTAATGTTGTAAAATGTAGACAAAAATAACCATAATGAATGCTGTTGTTCTGAAATAAAAATAGCATGTAACTATCCAAAAAAGGAAAGTTGGATTACCAATTTGTTTCAGTTGAGCGTCAGTACTGCTGAAGGGCACCTACTCAAAATATTAACCCCTATTTCTCTTGCAATTGGATGGTGAGTGCCCTGTTGTGCAGTTCAAATATTTTCTGATGCAAGGTTTGTTGCTTTTCTTCAAATAACAAACTTGTGTTTACTATCTTTGTGGGCTACATTTTCATTACTTTGCTGCAGTTGTAATGTGCAGAAACCTTTGTGTATTTTAACATAGGACTCCCAGCTCCAGATCAGGTTTTTAGCAAATTGCATCTGTGTATCTTTGAGCGTGTACTTTTCTTATGTAATATCAGAAACTAAATAATGCTTATATTACAGAAACATTACAGTTGTGCTTTGCTAGTCTATTTATTTAGAGATACAGCACTGAAACAGGCCCTTCGGCCCACCGAGTCTGTGCCGACCATCAACCACCCATTTATACTAATCCTACATTAATCCCATATTCCCTACCACATCCCCACAATTCTCCTACCATCTACCTACACTCGAGACAATTTACAATGGCCAATTTACCAAACAACCTGCAAGTCTTTGGCTGTGGGAGGAAACCGGAGCACCCGGCAGAAACCCACACGGTCACGGGGAGAACTTGCAAACTCTACACCGGCAGTACCCAGAATTGAACCCGGGTCGCTGGAGCTGTGAGGCTGCAGTGCTAACCACTGTGCCGCCCCCTGCATCGTTCCATTGGTATCACAGAGTCAGAAGGTTATGAGTTCAAGGCTCACACCATGATCTGAGCTCATGTAGGCTGACATTCCAGTGCAGTACTGCAAAGTGCTAAATTGCACTGTCTTCTGGATCAGACATTCACCCAAGGCTCTGTCTGTTGAGTTGGTTGTTAAATATCCATGCAATATTAGGAGAGCAAAGAGTTCTCTGTGTTCCTGGCCAACATTCATGCCTCAACTAACACTACGTAAAGAATATGGGCGGCGCAGTGGTTAGCACCGCAGCCTCACAGCTCCAGGGACCCGGGTTCGATTCTGGGTACTGCCTGTGCGGAGTTTGCAAGTTCTCCCTGTGTCTGCGTGGGTTTTCCCCAGGTGCTGCGGTTTCCTCCCACAGCCAAAAGACTTGCAGGTGATAGGTAAATTGGCCATTATAAATTGCCCCTAGTGTAGATAGGTGATAGGGAATATGGGATTACTGTAGGGTTAGTATAAATGGGTGGTTGTTGGTCGGCACAGACTCGGGCTGTTTCAGTGCTGTATCTCTTTAAAAAATATATATATATTAATATTGCTGTTTCAGGGAACTTGCTATGCATGTTCGCCTATGTAACAGTCACAACACTTGAAGATAAATCATTGTATGTGAAGTATTTTGAGATGCTATTGAGAGACATGATACAGCACTTGATAAATGTTCTTAATTAATTTGGTAGTACTCTTGCCAATGAGTCAAAAAGAACCCGACATCAAGGTTTGAGCAGATATTCTAGGCTAACAGTCCAGTTTAGTACTGAGATGTGCTGCATCATCAGAGATGGCATCTTCAGTTAAGATTTTAAACAGCTGAGATTCTCGAAGGATAAGATCAACTGAATTGAAGGACCACCTTCATCCAAATCTCTTATGTAGATCTTGTGATCAGCTGAAAAACAGCACCTATCAGAACCATGAACATCTGTTAATTCCTGAAATTAACTGCTTGAATCTGTGGAGAGGAGACTGACCAAGACAGGCAATGGGAATTGCTTTTCCTGTGCAGACCAAATTTAAGTGAGCATTGTCCTGTGGTGTATGGAAATGCTGTCAACAGTTTTATTGTAGAAATAGAAGTATCTACCTTCAAAGCTGGTATTTAAAAGACTAGATATTTTAAATCCTAAATATATTCCGTCTTTCAGATGAGATGCTAACTCAAGGCCTTGTCTGCCTTTTCTGGTGGATGCAAAAGTTCCAATGACAGTATTCAGAAAGAAAGCGCTCTGTGCTCTGGCCAATATTCTTCCCTCAATAACACCATCAAAATACATTAATAGGAGATGTATTTCCTTTGTTTGTGGGGACTGATTTGTGCAAATTAGCTGCTGTATCTGTCTACAGAACAATCGGAAATATACCTATTAATTGGCTATTAAGAGTTTCGGGGCTGCTGAGGACATGAGGGTTGCTATATAAATCCAAGTTTGATTGTTTTTAACAGTGCTGCTTTTGGAGGCAGGGTTGTAGTATGAATAAACTGTAGCAACTCACCAAGCCTCCTTTGACAGCACCTTCCAAACCCGTGACCTCTTCCACCTAGAAGGGCAGGGGCAGCAGATGCATGGGAACATTACCACATGCAAGTTCCCCTCCAAGCCACATACCATCCTGACCTGGAACTATATTGCAGTTCCTTCACTGTTGTTAGGTCAAAATCCTGAAACTCCCTTCCTAACAGCACTGTTGGTGTACCTACCCCACATGGACTACAGGGGTTCAGGAAGGCAGCTCACCACCACCTTCTCAAGGGCAATAAACGCTGGCAGAGCCAGCGACGCCACTTCCCCGATAGAATAAAGCAAAAATTGCCTCTAGAAGCAGGGAACAACTCTGCAAGGTAATTTTGTTTTTTCTCTCAGTAGGCAAGGTACCAAAGGCAAATGGCTACTGCCACTTGCTGTCAGTGTTGCCATTTCTTTTTGTACCCACAGTTGTGTTAAGCTTTTAATGACAACTCAGCATGCATTAATTATAGAACTTTTAATGCAACAAAACATTCCAAAGCACCACAGGAGTGTTATCAAACAAAATATGTTATCAAGCCACATAAGGAGATATTAGGACAGGTAGCCAAAAACTTGATCAAAAAGATAGGTTTTAAGGAGCGCCATAAAGGAGAGGTAGAGAGGCGGAGAGGTATAGGAAGGGAATTCCAGAGATTGAGGCCCAGGCAGCTGAAGGCACGGATGCTAATGGTGCAGCTATTAAAATCGGGGACGTGCAAGAGGCCAGAATTGAAGGGGGTCAGAGATCTTGGAAGGTTGTAGGGCTGCAGGAGGTTATGGAGATTGGAAGGGCTAGGCATTGAAGAGATTTTAAAACAAGGAGTATTTTAAAATCAAGCCACTGCCAGACCGGGAGCCAATATATGTTGGTGAGAACAGAGGTGATGAGTGAACAGGACTTCGTTTGAGTTAGGATATGGGCAGCTTAAGTTTATTGAGGGTAGAAGATGGGAGGCTGTCCAGGAAAGCATAGAATAATCTAGAGGTAGTAAAGGCAGATGAGCTGAGGTGGAAACGGTCAATATGATGAAGTTGGCGGTAGGCAATCTTGGTGTAAGTATGTGTTCGGAAGTTCATCCCCGGGTCAAATAGGACATCAAGGTAGTGAGCGATCTGGTTCCGTTTCAGACAGTGACCAGGAAGAGGGATGGAGTTGGTGGCTAAGGTTCTGTTTGGAGCAGGACCGAAGACAATGGCTTTGGAAGGTCTTCCATTGGTTTTTGCATTGTTAAATGCAGTAGTCCTTAACCAGTGCAATTTGCTTTGATAACTTTAATGAAGCAGAGTGTGTTACAGATTGCAATAATAATACGAGTAACAACTCACAAGGTTTAGATGCTGTATCATGGAATAGTGTGGTCTGAGTTCAAGTCAGTGCCCTCCAGAAAGGCAAGTTCCTAATTTTAGTTGTGTCATCAGGATTGTATCAGCGCTGTTCTCCCCCCAGAAATCAGAGGAGAAAATCAGAGAACATAGCAACCAGGAACCTACTTTTACCATTTGCAGAATAATGAGGGCAGAGTCCTGGAAAGACATCGCATATCCTTGGGAATAGTGTACTGCCTTGTGGGCGTCTAGGGAGAGACCAAGGCTAAGGGAGTAAAACCTAACAGAAAATCCGGAGCGGAACCCTGAAGGCGGTCATGTGTCACCTTTGGCATGTTTCCGGCAGTTCCTGCAGCCATACTGGTGCTAAATGTCGTGCTCTGCCCTCCTATGGACCCCACCAGGAAGGCCGAGAGGGGGGTTTTGACGCTTGGGCAACTCAACCTCCATACATCCGCCCAGGCATGCGCCATGGAGAGGTCACTCCATAGTCGCCTCACAGCGACCAAAACAGCACGTAAGGCAGCAGTTGCAGGTTATAAGCCCAGCTCAATTGGCGTAGAGATTGGGCGCCACGGGTGCCTATGTCGGTGGGAGAGGTCATCACATCTTACTGGGCAGCTATCGCCCGCCTCAAACTGGGCAGCCCCCGGTCAGTAAGGTTCTGTCACGCCACAGTCCACCTCCTTCAATGGGTGCTTGGAGCTCAGGGTCACTGCCCGACAAGTGGACTGTAACAGTGCACCAAACAGCACGACAAAAAAGCAAAGAAGGTACCAGCCCTTCGTTTTGCAAGTTGGAATGTCAGAACTGTGTGTCCTGGCCTGTCGGAAGACCCTACACAAATCAACGATTCTCGGAAGACCGCCATCATTAACAACGAGCTCAGTAGATTCAATGTGGACATTGTAGCACTTCAGGAGACATGCCTCCCTGCGAGCGGATCTCTGAGAGCAAGACTACACCTTCTTCTGGTAGGGTAGGGATCCTGAAGAACCATGACAGCATGCAGTGGGCTTCGCCATCAGAAATTCCTTGCTCAGTATGATGGAGACACCCTCAAATGGCTCAGAACGCATACTGTCCATCCGACTGCTCACTGCCTCTGGTCCAGTGCACCTACTCAGCATCTATGCTCCAACACTCTGCTCCCCACCTGAAGTTAAAGACCAGTTCTACGAGGAACTCCATAATATCATTAGTAGCATCCCCAATACCGAACATCTGTTCCTGCTGGAGGACTTTAATGCCAGGGTTGGGGCCGACCATGACTTATGGCTCTCCTGCCTAGGGCGCTATGGCATTGGAAGGACGAATGGGAATGGACAGAGACTGCTTCAGTTGTGTACCTATCACAACCTCTGCATCACCAACTCGTTCTTTCATACTAAACCCTGTCACCAGGTTTCTTGGAGGCGCCCAAGATCACGTCGTTGGCACCAGCTGGACCTCATCGTCACAAGGCAAGCCTCCTTAAACAGCGTTCAAATCACACGCAGCTTCCACAGTGCGGACTGCGAGACCAACCACTCCCTGGTGTACAGCAAGGTTAGACTCAAACCAAAGAAGCTGCATCACTCCAAGCAGAAGGGCCGCCCGCCCATCAACACTAGCAGAATGTCTTATCCACAGCTGTTACATGAGTTTCTAAATTCACTTGAAAAAGCCCTTCAAAACACTCCGACATTGCATTGTTGAACTACAAAAAAGCCCCCAGCGAGTTAACATCTGTCGCACTTAAAGCAGCCAGAAGCGCTGCACAAAGAATAGCCAGGCGCAGGGCAGATGACTACTGGCAACACCTATGCATTCGTATTCAGCTGGCCTCCGACACCGGAAACATCAGAGGAATGTATGATGGCATTAAGAGAGCTTTTGAGCCAACCATCAGGAAGATCGCCCCCCCCCCCCTCAAGTCTAAATCAGGGGACACAATCACTGACCAACACAAGCAAATGGACCGCTGGGTGGAACACTACCTAGAACTGTACTCCAGGGAAAATGTCGTCACTGAGACCGCCCTCAATGCAGCCCAGTCTCTGCCTGTCATGGATGAGCTGGACAAACAGCCAACAAAATCGGAACTCAGTGATGCCATTGATTCTCTAGCCAGTAGAAAAGCCCCTGGGAAGGACGGCATTACCCCTGAAATCATCAAGAGTGCCAAGCCTGCTATACTTTCAGCACTCTACGAACTGCTTTGCCTGTGCTGGGATGAGGGAGCAGTACCACAGGACATGTGCGATGCCAATATCATCACCCTCTATAAGAACAAGGGTGACTGCGGTGACTGCAACAACTACCGTGGAATCTCCCTGCTCAGCATAGTGGGGAAAGACTTTGCTCGAGTCGCTTTAAACAGGCTCCAGAAGCTGGCTGAGCGTGTCTACCCTGAGGCACAGTGTGGCTTTCGAGCAGAGAGATCCACCATTGACGTGCTGTTCTCCCTTTGCCAGTTACAGGAGAAATGTCGTGAACAACAGATGCCCCTCTACGTTGCTTTCATTGATCTCACCAAAGCCTTTGACCTCGTCAGCAGACATGGTCTCTTCAGACTACTAGAAAAGATTGGATGCCCACCAAAGCTACTAAGTATCATCACCTCATTCCATGACAATATGAAAGGCACAATTCAACACAGTGGCGCAGTGGTTAGCACCGCAGCCTCACAGCTCCAGCGACCCGGGTTCAATTCTGGGTACTGCCTGTGTGGACTTTGCAAGTTCTCCCTGTGTCTGCGTGGGTTTCCTCCGGGTGCTCCGGTTTCCTCCCACATGCCAAAGACTTGCAGGTTGATAGGTTAATTGGCCATTATAAATTGCCCCTAGTGTAGGTAGGTGGTAGGGAAATATAGGGACAGGTCGGGATGTGGTAGGAATATGGGATTAATGTAGGATTAGTATAAATGGGTGGTTGATGGTCGGCACAGACTCGGTGGGCTGAAGGGCCTGTTTCAGTGCTGTATCTCTTTAAAAAAAAATAGCGGCGCCTCATCAGACCCCTTTCCAACCCTGAGTGGCATGAAACAGAGCTGTGTTCTCGCTCCTACACTGTTTGGGATCATCTTCTTTATTTATTTTTTTTATTTATTTAGAGATACAGCACTGAAACAGGCCCTTCGGCCCGCTGAGTTTGTGCCGACCATCAACCACCCATTTATACTAATCCTACATTAATCCCATATTCCTATCTTCTCCCAGCTGCTTTCACATGCGTTCAAGTCTTCAGAAGCAGGAATTTTCCTCCACACAAGATCAGATGGCAGGTTGTTCAACCTTGCCCGTCTAAGAGCAAAGACCAAAGTGTGAAAAGTCCTCATCAGGGAACTCCTCTTTGCTGACGATGCTGCATTAACATCCCACACAGAAGAGTGTCTGCAGAGACTCATCGACAGGATTGCGGCTGCCTGCAATGAATTTGGCCTAACCATCAGCCTCAAGAAAATGAACATCATGGGACAGGATGTCAGAAATGCTCCATCCATCAATATCGGCAATCACGCTCTGGACGTGGTTCAGGGGTTCACCTACCTAGGCTCAACTATCACCAGTAACCTGTCTCACAATGCAGAAATCAACAAACGCATGGGAAAGGCTTCCACTGCTATGTCCAGACTGGTCAAGAGGGTGTGGGAAAATGGCGCACTGACACGGAACACAAAAGTCCGAGTGTATCAAGCCTGTGTCCTCAGTACATTGCTCTACGGCAGCGAGGCCTGGACAACGTATGTCAGCCAAGAGCGACGTCTCAATTCATTCCATCTTCGCTGCCTCTGGAGAATCCTTGGCATCAGGTGGCAGGACCGTATCTCCAACACAGAAGTCCTTGAGGCAGCCAACATGCCCAGCATATACATCCTACTGAGCCAGCGGCCCTTGAGATGGCTTGGCCATGTGAACCGCATGGAAGATGGCAGAATCCCCAAGGATGCATTGTACAGCGAGCTCGTCATTGGTATCAGACCCACCGGCTGTCCATGTCTCTGCTTTAAAGACGTCTGCAAACGTGACATGAGGTCCTGTGACATTGATCATTGTCTTGGGAGTCAGTTACCAGTGATCGTCAGAGCTGGCGGACAGCCTTAAAGGCGTGGCTAAAGTGTGGCAAGTTGAAGAGACTTAGCAGTTGGCAGAAAAAAAGACAGAAGCACAAGCTAAGAGCCAACTGTGTAACAGGCTCGGCAACCAATTTTATCTGCAGCGCCTGTGGAAGAGTCTGTCACTCTCGAATTGGACTTTATAGCCACTCCAGGCGCTGCTTCACAAACCACTGACCACCTCCAGACACTTACCCATTGTCTCTCGAGACAAGGAGGCCAAAGAAGAAGAGAAAGAAGAGTGTATGGTGCTTTGGTCAAGTAATCAAGGAATAACACTCCAAACAAATGCTGTGGGCCAGCAAGGGGAAAATTGATCATGGCTGCCATGCATTATTGTTATCCATGGACTCCTACTGGAGGGTTATTGGATGAAGTTGTGATTCAGCTTGACTGTGGTGATCCGATTATTGTTGAGGGTTGCACATGAAGAATGGCCACTTCGACAAGGTACATGGACCCATACCTGGCTAAGAGTGAATGACTTAACAACAGAAGGAACATGAGAGAAAATTGGCGAGAAGAAAGTTGGGGAAGTACTCTTTGAAATAAAGTGTTGCTGCATATTTTGCCACTGGGTGATTGGTGCATCAAGACATGCAAAACATTATTCCCCATCAAAGCCAGTAGTGTGGCTCTAGAATGTGTGTCACCAGATCGGTAGAGGGCATGATTGGAGACTCAAAATATCAAGTCCCCATTAGATTACAAGCATGTTATTTAAATCAATATATCCATTCTAGCGGTTAGGACAAATCTTTATTTTATGGAGATAAATGAAGAATACAGTGTACTGAAACCTTATCCATTACCATTCCTTTTTAAAGTTAAAATATAGATTTCTTCCCCCTCCCCAAGGCTCAGAGCATGTACATGGCTTGAGTGCACATTCTTGAATTGTAGTAACATGAGAATGAACAGTAGACCCATTACCAACATATAGTGGAAGTACTGTAACCTTTTTTGGGCTGTAGATAAGTTACTTGCCTGTGTTTATGTGTGGGATTCTGGGACTGCTGACGAGATATTTACTTCAGGTTGACTTGGTTACTGGGGGGGCAGGGGGAAGAAAAAAGAATTGTTGTGTTATATTTATTAGATTCTTCTTTGCTGGTCACAGCAGACACAGGACTAATTATTGGTTACTGTTGACTGAGAGCTACAAGAATATATGTTGCAGTAATGTAGACTAAAAGCATTAATGTGCATGTGTGACTGGTTCCTGTCAAGCAATTGTTGCTTACTTTGCTAATTTCTGCTAAATAGAGAATCATTGGTATCAGACTATTATATAGTGCCCTTTAAAGCCTGCAGGGTCAATAACTCTGTGGACAGCTTTCTGGTTGGAGCTCCCTATTATGGGATTTTCTTTGCTTGCCTTCAGCTCATTAACAGACAGATTGAGCTAAATCAGGGGACCTACGTTAGCATTTGCCATATTAGAAGTGAGTAAATGTATTTCAAAGACCAATTTTATGACGAAGCTATCACCAGAGAAACATCTTTCCAGGAGAACAATAGTGTTTATAATTATTGTAAATACACTTTTTGTACTGAATATCATTAATTTATTTGCCTAATGTTAAATAATTCTGTCTGCTGGCATATAGTCTGAGCTAAGGTCTAATAGTTATTTTATTTTGTCTGTCAGCCAATGGGTATGGAAGGTGGGAAACCAGGCAATTTTAACAGTAAAAGGTACTTAATATTATTTGAATTACTTGATTAAGTAGTTGCAACTCACACATAACCATCTATTATAATTACAGAAGAACAAGTTTGTGAGCATGTGTCGTTTATGAATGCAGGAAACAGTAAAGCCAGAAAGGAAGACTCGAACAAGTATTACTTGTCTTTATGCTTCCCTTATTTACCACCAGGGAAAAGGGACCAAGCATTATGGATTAATCGTGGTTGGACATTCTTTAGGAGCTGGAACTGCAGCTATTCTTTCTTTCCTGCTCAGGCCACAGTACCCTACTCTACATTGTTATGCTTACTCTCCACCTGGGGGACTTCTTAGGTAAGTGCATATATTATGTTACATGTAGACCTTATATAATCTAGATTATAGAAAACTGCACCAGAGTTAGTAATCACATGAACACATCTAAGATGGGTAAAAACATTGTCACAGATTGATGTTGTTTCTTCTCACTGTATTAATGACTTGTTTCAATTTTGTATTTTATAGAGTAACTGAGTAGTTTAATCAATTGTGATATGGTTTAAACCACATATGGGCTGAAATGTGTCTGAACTATTTTTGTTAAACACATCATCTATCTTTAAAATAGTTAAAAAGGCTTTCACTGTACACATTACAATTTACTACAAATACAGGGCACCTTTGGGCTGAAACCTGAAATAGATGGTAACATTCCAATTTGCAAAATCCTGTCCCTAAGCTATTAAACTCTGGATTTAAACTTCTGTTGACTTAACAGTTGTAGTCTTAAAGGGACACAGCAGCACCTTATCAACAGAATGATGTAATTTGAACAACGTAGCATCTGACTTACAATGTTGGAGAAGCTAATATATTAAAAACACTGGGCATGATTTTCAATGCCTGCTGAGTGTGGGAATGGAGGCGAGCGTGATTTAAAGATCACGTACACGGAAGTCAGCACTCGGACCTGCTGTCTCTGGAACGTGGCACCATTTTTAAAAGGATGCCAGCAGCGAGGAAACGGGTTGGGTGTACACCTCCAATTAATTATCTGTTGAGATCATTAAAGAATTCATTAACAGGTTTGTCAGTATCAGTTCACAGCTTTTGATGGCTGGGAACGGGAAAGACGCCATGGCGGGAATACAGCAGGGTTGTGAAGATGTGAACAGTGTGGGCTATGGGAAGGGATGAATGAAATAAAGCAGAGGCAGCAAATAAAGCTCAGCTGCTTCAGATGTGCCTCAGTGTAGATATTGCTTCAGCTGAAAGAGTTACATTTCTCATTGGTTAGTAGCAGGAAACTTGAGTCCACTGGCAGCTGGGTTTGGCAAGGTAAAGCCTAGTGAACATTCAAAGCCCAGTTGAGGGAGTTCAGATGGGAACAGACTACTCTGACATTGGACAGAGCAGCCAGAATGAGCTGCGGCAGATCCAACCTCCTGGTCAGCAGGAGGCCAGAAGAGCAGAGTGGGGGGCTGCAAGGGGACAAAGGTCGGGTGCACAGCCCAAGAGTCAGCTACCTGCAAATGACAGAGTGCCATAGGAAGCTGCGCCAATCCATGCAGATGGTCTTGGTCCTGTGTGCTCTGATCCACAATGATCTGAGGTCCCCGTGGCAGTCCCCTATCTGCAGCCATCAAGATCTCCATCGCCCTGAACTTCTCTGAAACTGGGTCATTCCAGCGATCAGCTGTGAACCTAGGCAGCATCTTGCAGTCGGCATCTCATTAGGCCATCAGTCAGGTCACAGATACCATATTCAGGAGGGCAGGGACTGCACCCACTTTGACAGACATGGGCCTGCGCTGGCACAGAGCGCATTGGGTTCAGCCTTCATTGCTGGATTCCCCCAGGTGCAGGGCATCATCGCTTGCGCCCAAGTGGCCATCAAGGAGCCCAGTGACCGGCCAGTGAGATCCATCAACAGGAAGGGCTATCACTCCCACCGCCCAACTGGTATGCAACCACAACAAGATCATCTTCTATGTGTGCACTCACTTTCCTGGCAGCTGCCAAGACTCCTTCATCCTCCGCCAGTCTTGGCTGCCTTGGTACTTCACTCCATCCCCTAAAGTGCATGGATGGATCCAAGGGGTCAAGGGAAATCCCTTGAAGAGATGGCCACTGACCCATCTATAGCAGCCCCAGATAGAGGCACAGAGGCAAAACAAGCAATGCCACCTGCTCAGTAGGCCAACCATTGAGCAGGCCATTGGGTTTCTAAAGATGCGATTCTGGTGCTTGGATCAGTTGGGTGTTGTCCTCCAATGCCCTCCTCGTGGAACGTTCTTGGTCATTGTGGTAGTCTGCTGTGCTGTCATTGCATGGCCGTCCAGAGAAGTGTGGATCTTGAGGACAGTGAGGCCCTGGAAGGTGACAGCTCACTGGGGGAGGAGCAAGAGGTAAGAGAGGAGGGGGAAGAGGGGGATAAAACTGAACAGAGAGGTGTCCCTGCTGCACGACAAGGTGGCCTCCTCCTCCGACCTTTTGGGAAGAGAGCCATCCTTCTCTCCCTAATGGCCTGCAGCATTAGATCCAGGTGGGCATCGATGAAGCGAGAGTCTGCCCTGCCGCTAGTGCCAGTCCTCCAGCTCCCCTGTGACATTTCACTTCCCTCTGGTTCTGTGGAAGGCAGATATCTCCCTCAGGGCAAGCAGCAGCCTCAATGATGGCTGCCGTGGAAGTCTACATGAGCCCCACACTTGATCTGACCCAGTGTCTTTTTCACTCCCACTGGCTGTAAAAGGGCAGGAAACCTGGCTCCATACCAATCAAGGGCTCACCCATTTGAAAGTTGCAATCTGAATCAGCTCCCCATAGGAGGCAGGTTTTTGACCCAAAACAAGACCCACGTTCCTGTTTCCCCCCTCCATAATGAAAATACAGCCCACTATGTCAGCGTATGGAGATTTTATAGATGCAAAGTGGTACTTCTGAGCTGCAGTCTGAAATTGACTAACACATTCCATTCTGCAAAGTTCCCTGACCAAACAGTTAAATTCTGAATGACTTTGTGTTTTGTTTGCATGCAGTAATTAGACTTTCATTGGGACAAGCAATTTAAATGCAACTGTAGAATAATAGGCACAGGACACCCACAAGTTTATTTTAAATGAGTTAACAAATCTGTTAAAATAACAGAGATTTGATACAAATTTCTATATCACAGAAAAATTTCAGCTCATTCAAGAAGAGTTTAATTAATCGAATAATTGGCTCAGGAAATTGAGGTGGTGAATGGATTAGGCATTAGTCTTTCAACTTTGAGACCAGAATTCAAAATCCACCTGGAACTGACCACAGGATAAATATGGAGAATGGAAAACATGGTGCAGTTGAAGATGCTGTACTGCTGTTGGGGCTAAAGCACATTTTTTGGGCAGTGTAGAAGGCACTTGACCAGAGAGTGCTGGGTACTGACGTTGAGTACCTAACATGGAAAGTACTTTGTTTTCTAGAATTATCATCACTCGTCAAAATTTGCACAAGATGCACAAAAATCATAAAACAAGGATTTGGTTAATTGGCATACCAGTTGAGTTCCAATTAATACCAATGGACATGGCCTTCAATGTGATAGAGATTTATTTAAGGATATATTTAAAAGAACTAATCATGCTTCTATTGGTTGTGGTATTTTCTGAGCTAATCAATATTAATTGGATTGGTTTAATTTACTTTTTAAAATTTGTTAGCTTTTTATCAAAATACAGCAAAAATATTACAGGGGTAGAACACAATGGTAAGTGTATATTAAAATATTATTGACTTCTCCTTAACTTTGCGCATAAAGCCAACACTTGGTATAGTATTGAGCCTTATAGACTCGAATGTTCCAGTCTTGGTCTGTGCTCCATTATACTTGGGTTACTCTTTCAGACATTATAATTTGACTTCAGTATGTCTGGATCAGGGAAGAATTCTAAACCACCAATCCTGTTGGAATGTCCTTATTTAGATTTTGGGTGAGGACAGCTTTGGGGTTCACAGTGATCATCCCAAGATCAATTAGTCTGTTGATACCTACTGTCTAAACTCACAAGTAAAGAATGGTTACTTCGTCAGGTTACTTGAGGGGCATTGGTGCCCATGGAATCACATCCCAGCGAGAATCATTATCTTTGGAGGAGGAGGAGGGAAGAAGAGAGGGGGAATGGGACTGACTGAATAGCTGTATGGAGAGCTGGCATGGACTGGATGGGCTGAATGGCCTCTTCCTGTTTCAAAAATGACTGGCCAGGATTTTCCCTCGGCGGGCGGGAGCCGTCCACTGACTGAAAAGTTGGTGGTGAACCCGCTTCCACTTGGCCTGGGGATCCGACCCACATTTTGCAGTTTCCCGGCCTTTAATTGTTCTGAGGTGGGACTTCCACCCGCTTGAGGCAACAAGTCCCGCCTAATGGAGCTGCCAGCCAATCAGGCTGGCAGATCTTCGTCCCAGCAGCACCACTGGGAGAGGTTGCCATTGCTGGGACTGCAGCCCAGCCCCAAGAAGATGATGTCGGGGAGCCTCAGAACCAAGGTAAGTTTTTGTTGCCTCATCGAGGGTGATCGGTCGGGACTCGGTGAGGTAAGGGTAGTCGATTGGGGGGATGGTGGTGGGTGATGAGGGTGGTTGGGACAACGAGGGCGGCTCTCCATCGGGCACAGGGTCCCCAATCATGAGGGCACCCCCGCAGGCCGCCAGAGAGCCACCTGCTTTTGTCAGGTGGTTTTTCTCAGACCTGGGATGCCCACCTTAAAATCCCTATGGCGGCGAGCGGAGGCTCTTAAGTGGCCACTTAAGGGCCTTGATTGGCCTGGGGAGGGAGCGCCATTTTACGCGGCCGCCATACGTAAAATGGCTGTGGAGGCAGGATCAGGTCAGGAAGGGCCCCCCGAGTCTCCTGCTCCATTTTATGCTCCCCTCCCCCTCGCCACTTTCCCACTCTTTGGGGGGTGGGGGAGGGCGTAAAATTCTGGCCAATGACTCTAATTTTGGTCTTCATGAAAATGTAGAACAAAATTCGTGTTTATGTAAGTATGCCTTGCTTTGCTATTTTGTATTTGATCTGGTGATACTAGAAGTATCACACCTCAGACCTACATTTAAAAAAAGTTATTAGTTTAACTGTTCTTTTCTAATATATCTTCTAATTTAACCCTTAGCTCCGATGCCATGGAATACTCTAAGGAGTTTGTGACATCTGTTATCTTAGGGAAGGATCTGGTACCCAGGCAAGTTGAAAATTATAATTAACTTTATCACTTGCTGAATCCATTCTAATACTTTGGAACCTTAATTCTGTGCTTTTTCACTATTTACAATCTTGATTCTCTGCCAGAAGTTTTGCAGATGTCAAGGCTTAGTTTTGCATGAACCAGCTTTATTTTAATTGTTTTTTATTGATTTTTCAGTTTGTGTTACGATGTTCTGGATCTTATGACCAGGTGAGAAAGAGGTCGAGGGTTTTCTTCCAGCCTTCACCTGGTCTTATTCTAACAGGGTTTAAATTTTAAACACACCTTTTTTTTTAGCTCCCCCTTGGTGAATTCTTGTTCGCCACTTTCCAATTATAAGGCAAAGAAACCAACACAACAGGCTTTCTCAGGTTTAAAGAAGAAAAGTGAAATTTTATTAAACATAAACTCTAATCTGGCTAACGCCTACGGATACACTACACACCCACACCAGCATGCCCCCTATGTTCCCTGCTTTGCTTTCTCTCCCAGCACAGCTTGGGTTCCTATCACCTTCTCACACTTTTTCCTTTTCGGATTTGTGAGATTGACTAGGAAAGGTTCTGATGAAGGATCACTGACCTGAAACGTTAACTCTGCTTCTCTCTCCACAGATGCTGCCTGACCTGCTGAGTATTTCCAGCATTTCTTGTTTTTATTTTGGATTTCCAGCATCTGCAGTATTTTGCTTTTATATTAGGAAAGGTTCTCCCCTGCGAAACTGACTTATAACTTAAAGCAAACTCATCAACCAGAGTGGCCACTTGCTGGGCTCTCTGAACCCACTGCTCCTCGACATGTGTCTTTCTGGAGGGTGGGAGAGAGTGTTCAAATTCCTCTAACAGAATTACTTGTCTGAGATTCTCATAGCTGAGTTTTACTTTAAGAGCCCTCAGCCACTGGTCAAAAGCCAGCTACTTACTTACTTACTTTCAAACTCCTGATAAGTTTGATTAGCTTGCTTCTTGAGGGTTCTAAACTTTTGGTGATAGGCTTCGGGTACTAATTCATATGAAGAGTCCTTGACTGTAGGGGCAGTGCAGTGGTTAGCACTGCAGCCTCACAGCTCCAGCGACCCGGGTTCAATTCTGGGTACTGCCTGTGCGGAGTTTGCAAGTTCTCCCTGTGTCTGCGTGGGTTTTCGACGGGTGCACCAGTTTCCTCCCACAGCCAAAGTCTTGCAGGTTGATAGGTAAATTGGCCATTATAAATTGCCCCTAGTATAGGTAGGTGGTAGGGGAATTCTGGGGATGTGGTAAGAATATGGGATTAATGTAGGATTAGTATAAATGGGTGGTTGATGGTCGGCACAGACTCGGTGGGCCGAAGGGCCTGTTTCAGTGCTGTATCTCTAAAATAAATAAAATCTTGCTTTTTGTTGGGACACAGTATTCTTCTTAAACCTTGTTCACTGTAGGAGACTTTTTTCTCGAGGTTTATGTGTCTTCACTGGATTCAGAGGCTTGTGTGAAAGAGTTGGGAGCAGACAGGAGAGGCTGTGGCGAGCCAGCCAATAGAGGTCTTTTCAATCCAGGAGCAAACAGCTTTCTGCCAGTTCAAACACTGACTCTACAATTTAAAACTCCCCAAGTTGGCCAGCAGGGTAGTAACTGGTGTACCACTTCTGGCTTTGTGGATTGTCTTGTCCTTTCAAGCACTGTCTGTTAAAATGCAAATGCCTTTTTTCCAGTCAAAGTCTGGCAGTCCTTGTAACAGGCCTTCAGTTCTTCCCAGCAACAATTTGAAATTTAATGTCCATGTGGCGAAATTAATAATGCCTCATCCTTGGCTGGTGGGGGCCTGCATGACAATGTGAAACACCTGGTGGAATTATCTCTCCAATTAACTCTGATGTTTAGCTTTTGGTCTTATTTATCTAGTGTTGAGTCCTGGCTTTAGAAAGGAAATGAGCAGGAGTTGGACGGTTTACAGTTTTTAATGATTGTGTCATTTTTACAATGAAAAGAATATGGTGCTTGTTTGAGTTATTTATGTAAACCAGTCAGAAACTCAAATTTCACTATGCCTGACTGAGTATATGGGGCTGTTGGCTATCTGCTAGTGGCTGTGGGGAGGCCCTCTCGATTGTGCTAAATATTTGAGACGCCCCTTCATAAGGAAATAGGAACTAAATTGTCATGTCTCCTTTAGCAAGTTGCTGAATGTATGTAAATATAAGTTTGCTCCAATAATGAATATAAGATACAAGATCTGCATTCATTTCAGAAGCTGTCCCATTTGAAAATAATAGAGGAGGAGAGCCACAGATTGTCATGAGATTTGAAATACTTTTGCTTTGTTTGTTCTTACCGTGATACATAACCCTGGGGCTTCTGCTAGGTTTGCAATTGAGGAAATGCACTCAAAATGCACTGGAATTTGCTCTGGTTTTCCTGGGGTGAAGTTACATCCAATTTTCTGCTCAAATCAATTTGCATGAAGCCAAGCGTAAAATCTCTCATGAATCACCACAAGCAAGCAACATTTTAGGCAATAAATTCTGGCCTATCCAGCGATGCCCACATCCCACGAACTAATAAATCTATTTCTGGCCGGAACATGGCCAATGTGACCTTGAGTACTGAATTAAACTAATTTAAACAGAACATTTGTTCAAATAATTGCTGTAGTTGAAAACTCCGGTTGATTAGTGATTTCAGTTGACTGTTGGTCACAGGTCGTATGTACCAAGGGCAAATTAATTGATTAAATTTCAACGCAGATCTTGTATCCTATATTCATTATTGGAGCAAACTTATACTTGCATGCATTCAGCAACTTGCAAAAGGAGACATGAAAATGTATTTCCTATATCCTTATGAAGTGACATCTCAAATATTAATCACAATAGAGAGGACCTCCCCACAGGCACTAGCAGATAGCCACTTAATACTGAATTTAAAAAGTTTATAATAATTGTAGTGTTAATATGAGAAACTGACCTGAGTGAGGATTCAATATTGACTGCTGGTCACAGCAGCTGAAGGTCATTAACAATAGATTATGTAACTACAGGTGCCTGGGGGCAATGTAATGAAGACTCCCGAATGGGCATAGTCGGTGGAAACTTGCCAAGCTGACCTGGGTGCATGGCCAGTTTTGTGGGAGGGGACTGCTGTGGGTGAAATGACTTTTGAACCAGCGTAAAAGATCGCGGAAACACGATCATGAATGGTTATGGGCATTACTCGTGTTTTAAATTCCTGATCTTTTGCGCTATTTCAGTCTTTTCACCTAGATTGTGTTGATATTTGGGTGGAAACTCCAGGTCATTTTTTTTTTTAGTCCCCCCTTCTCGCCACTTCTTCCCCCACCACCATTACCATATTTGATCCTATAACAAAAAGGATAGCTTTTGACCTTCAACTGTGCCTCTTTAATGGGGCTATGCAGTACCTAAGAGTGCTAGAGAAATTCCATCAGCAATGCCTCCACCGCCTCCTCTGGATTTAATGGGAGGACCATCGAAGAAACACTAGTGTCCTTCTTGAAGCCAGCTCCACAAGCATTCAGGCAAAACTGCAAAACAAATTTCGATGGACTGGACACTGTCCGGATGGCCGAAAACCGTCTCCCCAGCCAGGTCCTGTTTTCTTAACTCTCAAATCGCCAGCATTCCAGGGGAGGACAAAAAAAAACGCCTCAAAGACACTCTGTAGCGCAGCAGCATTGACATTGATGACTGGGAGGCGCTTGCTACCAATCATTCAAAATGGCGACAACTTGTCCATCAAGCTGCATCATGCTTTTATTACAAAAGCCTTAGTGATGAGGCAGAGCAGCAGCAGAGAAGGAAAGAAAAGTAAGCAAATCCTGCACTCCAGATTCAAATACCTCCTGGGACGTCCTGCCCCATGTGCCCAAAGATCTGTGGATCGAGAATCAGCCTGTTCAGTCACCTGAAGACCCATGGCACAAACTAATGACTTTGAATAGCTGTCATCCTCGAATCGAGCACCAGCCGATGGCGATGTGGTACATATCTCTCAACCATGTGGACATTAAACAGGGCCAGAGAAATGCATCAGCAGTGCACAAAACTCCTAAGTTGGCAAAGTTAGCTAATTTGCTGGTTGTACAGAAAACCATACTCCCATCCTTAATATTCACGTTGAATTTTACTCTCTCATCATATTGCATATGAACTTAGGAACAGCAGTAGGCTATTCAGCCTCTCAAGCCTGTTTCGCCATTCAGTTGGATCATGGCTAACCTGTATCTTAACTCCACCTACCAGTTTGGTGCTATATCCCTTAATACCCTTGCCTAACAAAAATCTAACAATCTCAGTTTTGAAATTTTAAATTGACCCAGCTGCAACAGCCTTTTGGAGGTGAGTGCTATAAATTTCCACTATCCTTTGTGTGAGGAAGTATTCTTTGTCATCACCCTGATTAGCCGAGCTCTAATTTTAAGTTTATTTCCCCTTGTTCTGGGCTCTCACCCCCGAAAAAATAGTTTCTCTCTATTTACCCTAACAAATCTTTTAATCACCTTAAACAGTGCAATTAGATCACCCCTTAATCTTCCATATTCAAGGGAATACAATCCCATCATAATTTAGCCCGTTCAGCCCATGTATCATTAGGCCAGTATATCCATCCTAAAGTGTGGTGCCCAGGTTGAAATGTCTGAACCTATTTACTATTGAACATCCTTTGTGAAGAAGCATTGAATAATGTGAGTGAAGAAATTTCTGTTTATCTTTCTAATATTCATCTTTAAATAGTGCAGAAAATAATTTATTTTATTTATTTTTTGACATTGGTTATGGTTTGTCCAGTAATTACTCCCTTTAAAGGAGCAGACTGTTAAAATCTGGTTTCCTAAAAACCTAGAAAAGATGGTAACCTTTTTTCGGGTCTGTGGGATCAATCATTACATGCATGCATGGCAGAAAAAGTTTGTTTATTTCTAGTACTAGTTTGTGGCACCAAAATCCAAAACTGCAAATTGACGTACTATGCACTACTTGTGGAAGATGATGCATATACAAAGGAAATCTTTGTTTAAATAGCCAAACTACTACACACTTCATTTAATAATGGAGCAGAAGACTTCTTTTTGCAAAACATGATGTAAATTCTTAAGATTTCATTGCACACAAATTTATATATTGTTTGGTGTGGTTTACTTTGTATGTTTTGCTGTCAATCATCTTACGCCTCCACACTCTGATTTTACACTGGGCAAAAGTGCCCACCTTGTCTGGTATAAAATGCAGGTTCTGACGGCAGTAATTGAAATCCAGCATTACAGGGTGATTGAAAAAGGTTGAAATATTCACGTTATGAACGAATTGACAGGCACATTGTTCGCAGTAGCAAAGCATACAAATGTCAGGTAACGAGAAGTTAAAAATAGGTTGAGAATTAGGAGTTAAAAATTGCAATACTTCACTGTAGTGTTTTCATTGAACTTTCTACAAATCATATTTGTTTGTGCAGCCTCAATTCCCTGGTGCCATTAAACGGTAGCGCAAGTAGGTTGGTTTCAGTTTCATTGGTTTGCAGCTGGTTGGCATCAAGATTAGGCATATAGTCTTTGTGCAAGCACCTTTCTTCTATTTAATATTACCCACTGATCCATGGAACATGTTCCTAACAATGCATTATTATTCTTATGTTGCTACAGGCTTGGCTTGTCCCAGCTGGAAGTCTTTCGTAGACACCTGCTGGATGTGCTACAGAAGAGCAATAAACCTAAGGTATGCCTTCCCATTCTTCTGGCTTGTGCTTCCCACTTTTGTTTCCTCAGTGTACTTCCTCCTAAAGTTTATTTTTTCCCAATTATGTGAATACACTATCGCAGCACACACAAGTAGGCAGAATATGCCACTACTGTTTATTTCAGTAGAAACTTCTAAAAGATGAACCTCTTTACTATTGTTATCTGCTCTGTTCATTGCAAAAACATCAACAAATGCATGCATTTTTTTTTTTTTACAATGTTCTTGCCTCAACAACTTCCTAGTAATGCAACAAATTATTTTTCAATGTGCTTGTGTTACCTCTGAATCCTGCAGTGTGAACTACTTCATGCTGCAACCAATATGATAGAGGGGGAAGAGAAAGAGACCAGAGCTGGAAGAGTAGAGACCGTTTGTTGAGCTGTAGGAGGTTGTAAGTGGCAGGGCCAAAGGAGGAATTTATAGACTCGAGCAAGGATTTTGAATTCAGTACTTTAGGGGATTGTGAGTCAATGGCGTTTGGCTAGAATATGGGTAATAGGAGTGTGCAACTTATTGTGGAGTAGGATGTTGACAGTGAAGTTTTAAATATGCCGTGGAGTTATGGAGGCTGATGAAGTGTTTGTGGAGATGATGGTATGGTTTCAGGTGTGGTGGGAAAGAGTTAGGAGCCGAGATAGTGTACTCCAAGATAACTGTACGGGAAAGAGGATCAAGCATTGCAAGCAATGCGGCCACACTGGAACTGAAAGGAGAGAAACTAAGTATTGGCAGTATTGCAGAAGTGATCTCAGAAGAGAGGCTGGAGAAGAATGGAGACATTGACTTGGATTGAATGCAGTGGGTTGCAGGATGATGACAAGGAGGCTCATATTCCTTAGTCACACAGGATACCATTGGTGATCTTGACCTGGGTGGCCTCAGTGCAGGATGGAAACGTAACTGAAGTTCGAGCAGGATGTGACAAGAGGAGGTAATAACAAAAAGTAGTTTAGGGGCCTTGCAGAGAAAAGTTAGGTTAGATGTTGGGTGCTGGTTAGAAAAGATTAACTTTTTTGAGAAGTGAGGTGATGCTGGTTTTGAATGTCAGAAGAACAGAGCCGAAGAAAAGGGAGCTATATATGGTATCAGTGAGTATTGGCAAAAACAAAGTTATATTGTTAGCAGAGGGTTGCGGAAACAGGTTGGTCTCAGAGGAGATAAGCTATCAGGGAAAAGTGAAGCAAGTTGAGATGCTACAGAGTGATTTGAGTTCATGGGTAAGCAAAGAAGAAGTGGGCAACTGAATGGATAGTTTTAATCTTCTAGATTAGATTGCTGTCCTCATGCCAGATGTTGGAAGAGAGGATGGAGGGAGCAGAAGAAGAGGGCCAGAGTTGGTGATTTGCTGCTGAGAAAATGTCAGCTCTGGCTCCATTGGTAGCCTCTGAGTCAGAACGTTCTGGGTCTTTCGGATGAGACATTAAACCACGGCAGTGCCTGTCCTTTCAGTTGGACGTAAAAGATCCCATGGTACTATTTCGAAGAAGAGTAGGGAAGTTAACCCATAATCAACATCACAAATTCACATTGTTTGGTCGTTATCACATTGTTGTTGGTGGGAGCTTGCTGTGTAAAAAAAATTGGCTGCTGCGTTTCATTCATTACAACAGTGGCAACACTTCAAAAGTACTTCATTAACAGTAAAGCGCTTTGGGACATCCAGTGGACGTAAAAAGCACTATATAACTGCAAGTTTTTTTTTAATAGTTTGGCATCTCAACTTGTCCATAAGCTACTAAAGCACAAAACAGGCATAAAACTACATTAAATTACCCTATACATATATACTGAAAACAGTCTAGAAATATTAATGGAATAAAAGAGGAGTTGAAATTATGCTTATTCAACACTCACTCCATCAAAACGACTCATTAGTTTTCTTCCAGAAAAGTTAGGTGACAGAAGTACTCTGAATGTCTGGGAGTAGGGTTCCACTTCTTGTCCAGTCCAAAGCTGTAGCTTCCTGAATTACTGTTGGCCTGTCTGGTTTTAGAGCTAACTGGTAATGTTCATAACTGGGTGCTTGCTGTCCAGTTTTCAGATGCTGTATCTTTAAATTGGACAGCGAGCAGGGAATTGGAAAGGGTCAGGACTTGGATATGGACAACTCACTTGCATATGCACAAAGCCGTGGCTAGACTCCATGTGGAATGACACATTCATACATAAGACCCACCACTGTCCAGTTTTAGATTGGACAAACGTGACAACGCTATTTCCAGAGATTCAGAGCATATCTGGTTCAATACTAGTCTTTAGGAAGCTTACACATGGACGGCATGATGCCACCACCAAACCCACCTTCTCCCCTTTCAGAATTCTGAAAGGACCGTTCCTTCTGCAACACCCTGGTCCACTCCTCTATCATCTCCAACACCCCCTCTCCTTCCCACAACACCTTGCCATGCAAATGCAGGAGATGCAACACCTGCCCTTTTGCCTTCTCCCTTCTCACCATCCAAGGCTCCAAACACTCCTTCCATATGAAACAGCGATTTACTTGTACTTCTTGCAGATTAGTACACTGGATTTCGCTAGTCAAGATGTGGTTTCCTCTACATTGGGGGGACTAAATGCAGATTTGGTGACTACTTTGCAGAATACCTCCATGCAGTTTGCTAGCATGACTCTGAGATTCCAGTCACCTGTCATTTTATTTCTGCCCTCCACTCACATGCTGACCTTGCCCTCTCAAAGGAAGCTCGGGGAGAAGCACCTCATCTTTCGATTAGGCACTTAACAGCCTTCTGGACTCAACACTGAGTTAAATAATTTCAGGTCAAAGCCTCTGTCCCCATTTTTTGTGTTTTTTGCTTTTTGGACAGCAGCTGTTGGGAATGAACCTGCTTTCCCATTTACACCTCCTAGATATGTCTTTGCTTCCTTTACTTGTCCTATTATTGTCCCCTTTTGCCTTGCATCATCAGCGCTGTTGTCATTTAATCTCTCCTATCTTCCACCCTATCACAAACCTTCCTTTTTATTCTACTCTCTCCTCCCGCCTTTCCCCACCTCTATACTTGCTTTAAACTTGACATATCTCTAACTTTTTCCAGTTCTGATAAAAGGTCATCGACCTTAAATGTTAACTCTGCTTCTCTTTTCACAGATGCTGCGAGACCTGCTGAGTATTTCTAGCATTTTCTGTTTTTATTTCCGATTTCCAGCAGTATTTGCTTTTGTATACACTGTCTTGCTGATGGGATAATTATTATGTTTAGTATTCAATGTTACACTCCTGTTGATGGCTTCATGTAGACATTCAACTCCTTTCTGTGACTTTCAAATATTTGTTGCTTCAGCATTCGTTTTTTTAAACAATATTACCTTTCCAGTGCTCATAATACTGCTAGTGCTTTACTACCTCAAATTCACAAATGGCATCCTTTGTAACAGTAACTGAGGTTGTGCTATCTGTCCTTGTTCACCTTGATCTCTGGCATTTGCCACAGCATACAACACTGATCCTTCTCTCATCTGTAGTCTAGCTGTGTAATGTGGTACTTGCTTGGTTCCATTCACATCAGTCCCAACACAGCCAGCACGACTCCTGTGATAAGAAAAAAAGAAATAGGAGCAGGAGTAGACCATACGGCCCCTCGAGCCATCTCCACCATTCAATATGATCATGGCTGATCTTCTGTCTCAACTCCACTTTTCCACCCATATCCCTTGATTCCCTGTGGGACCAAAAATCTGTCTATCTCAGACTTAAATATACTCCATGATGGAGTATCCACAACCCTCCAGGGTAGACAATTCCACAGATTCACAACCCTCTGAGTGAAGAAATTTCTCATCTTAGTCCTTAGCGATGGAATCCCTTATCCTGAGACTGTGCCCCACCCCCCTGCCCATGTTTTAGATTCCCAGCAAGGGGAAATAACCTCTCTGTATCTACCCTGTTAAGCCCCTTCAGAATCTTTGTATGTCTCAATGAGATCACCTCTCATTCTTCTAAACTGCAGACAGTATAGGCCCAATTCACTCAGCTTCTCGTCATAGGATAACTCTATCATCCCATGAGACAATCTAGTGAACCTTTGCTGTCCTGCCTCCTCCTTCCTTAGATATGGAGACCAAAACTATGCAATGTTTCAGGTGTTATTTTTTTCATTCTTTCATAGGATGTGAGCATCGCTGACAAGGCCAGAATTTATTGCCCATCTCTAGTTGCCCTTGAGAAGATGGTGGTGAGCTGCCGCCTTGAATCAGTGCGGTCCATGTGGTGTAGGTACACCCATAGTGCTTTTAGGGAGGTAGTTCCAGGTTTGTGATCTAGCGACAGTGAAGGAACTGTGATATAGTTCAAGTCAAGATGGATTGTGGCTTGGAGGGGAACTTGCAGGTGGTGGTATTCCCATATGTCAGCTGTCCTTGTCCTCCTAGGTGTTAGAGATTGCAGGTTTGGAAGGCGCTGTCGCAGGAGGTTTGGCGAGTTGCTGCAGTGCATCTTGTACACTGCAGCTTTGAAAGTGAAGGCCAAACACAGTCAAGCTCAACCTGTTCTCACTGAATGGTCACACCCTGTGCACTTGCCAGCAGTGGTTCTTGGATTGTGATTAAGGGCAAGAACCCTGGTTAATTTTTCTCTCTCTAGTCCATGGACATTCAGGCCATTTGTATGCACTACTGCCCTGATTGAGTTTATATAATTCAGCACAGACTAAAGGTTAACCTGTGATCTTTCTCGTGGTTGAGGGAGTGAAAGTTTAAGGTGGTGAATGGGACGCCCATCAAGTGGGCTGCTTTTTCCTCGTAGATGGTGGACAGGCTTTGGGGAGTCAGGAGGTGAGTTACTCGCCGCAGAATTCCGAGCCTCTGACCTGCTCTAGTAGCCACAGTATTTATATGGCTGGTCCAGTTAAGTTTCTGGTCAATGGTAACCCTCAGGATGTTAATGGTGGGGATTCATTGATGGTAATACTATTGAACGTCAAGGGGAGATGATTAGATCCTCTCTCGTTGAAGATGGTCATTGCCTGGCACTAGTGTGACAGGAATGTTACTTTCCACATCAGCCCAAGCCTGAATGTTGCCCAGGTCTTGCTGGATGTGGGCAAGGAGTTGCAAATGATTCTGAACACTGTGTAAACATCAGCGAACATCCACACTTCTGACCTTATGATAGAGGGAAGGTCATTAATGAATCAGCTGAAGATGGTTGGGCCTAGGGCACTACCCTGAAGAACTCTTGTAACGATGTCCTGGGTTGAGATGATAGGCCTCCAACAACTACAACCATCTTCCTTTGTGCTGGGTATAACTCCAACCAGCGGAGAGTTTTCCCCTTGATTCCCATTGACTTCAGTTTTGCCAGGGCACCTTGATGTCACACTCTGTTAAATGCTACCTTGATGTCAAGGGCAGTCACTCTCACCTCACCTGTTCAATTCAGCTCTTTTGTCTATGTTTGGACTAAGGCTGTAATGAGGTCAGGAGCTGAGTTTGGAGAACCCAAACTGAGCATCAGTGAGCAGGTTATTGCTGAGTAAGTGCCACTTGAAAGCACTTGACGACCCCTTCCATCACTTTGCTGATGATCGGGAGTAGACGGATAGGGCGGTAATTGGCCGGGTCACATTTGTCCTGCTCTTCGTGTACAGGACATATCTGGGCAATTTTCCACATTGCCAGGTAGATGCCAGTGTCGTAGCTGTACTGGAAGAGCTTGGCTAAGGACGCAGATAGTTCTGGAGCACAAGTCTTCAGTACTATTGCCAGAATGTTGTCAGGGCCCATAGCCTTTGCAGTACCCAGTGTCTTCAATCGTTTCTTCATATCACATGGATTGAATTGGATTGGCTGAAGGCTGGCATCTATGATGCTGGGGACCTCCGGAATAGTCCTCCATATAAGGACTGTGCGGTTCTATGTAAGTTTATCATAACTTCTCACTTTTCAATTCTATCCCTCTAGAAATGAACCCCTGTGCTTTGTATGCTTTTTTTAATGGCCTTATTAACTTGTCATAACTTTGTGATTTGTGTATCTGTACCCTCTGATCTCTCTGCTCCTCTTCCCCATGTAGACACTTATTTTCCAAGGACTATGTTGCTTCCTTATTCTTCCTACCAAAAGGTACCACCTTACATTTATTGACATTGAAGTTCATTTGTCAATTACAAGCTTATACTGGAAATTTATTATCGTCTTCCTGTATTTTATTACACTCCTCCTTTGTATTAACTATACCTCCAATTTTGTGCTGTCTGCAAATTTTGAAATTTTGCTTCAGATTCCCAAATCCCATTTATGTAAATGTTGAACAGTGGTTCCAGTACCGATCCTTGTGGAACACCACTTTTCACCTTTTGCCAGCTTACATAACTACCCTACTCTGTTTTCTGCTTTGTAGCCAGATTGCTATCCATTCTGCTATTTGTACCCTGACTCCACATGTTCTGACCTTAGTCATGAGTCTATTAGGTGGTACCTTATCAAAGGCATTTTGAAAATCCATATATATTGCATCTATTGCATTACCTTTGTCTACTCTTTCTGTAACTGCTTCAAAGAATTCAATAATATTGGTCAAGCATAACCTTCCATTTTGAAATTCATACTGACTATTCTTCATTATATTTTCAGTTTCTAGATGCTCTTCTATTACATCTTTGAGTTAGGATTTCATTATCTTTCTTACCAACACGTTAAGCTAATTGGTGTATAGCTCACTGGCTGGTTCTATCTCCCTTTTTAAATGAAGGAACCATACTAGCTGTTTGCCAGCCCTCTGGCACTACTCCCTTCCCATGAGTTTTTATAAATACTTATTAGTTCCTCTGCTATCTCTTCCCTAACTTCTTTTTGGTATGTGTGGATACAATCCATCCAGACCAGGGTTTCTATCCTTTCTAAGTTTGATTTGTTTTATCAGTTATCTCCCCGCTTTGTATTAAATTTCTTTATATCTTTTTTGATCTCTTCTAATGCCATGCCTAATATATTTGTCTCCCTGGTAAATATGAAGGCAAAGTAATTATTTAATATTGTTGTCATTACATGCGAGTTTATTGTATGTGGCCCTATCCCTATCCTGATTTTATTCCTATGGTTATTTGTGTTTGTAGAATATTTTATTACTTGATATTACATTTTGTAGCTGCTCTTTGTCTTTTTTACTTTTGTCATCCTCTCCTTTATGTCTTTGTCCATAGTGTATGCTATTTTTTCTGTAGTTTAACTTTGTCCTTATTTATTTATTGGTCCATGGTGTGTCATTATTGGATAGTTTGTTCTTGTATTTTAGTGGGATATATTTTTCCTGGACTCTATTGATCACCATTTTAAATGTTTATCACTGCTATTCTATTTCTGTTCTTATTTGTTTATCAGTAATTTTTTTGCAGTTTATTGTCCCAAGTTCTATTCCTATTCTCTTAAAATAAGCTTTTTTCCTATTTATTATTTTGGTCGTTGTCTTCCTTATACCCTTTTCAGTCTTTATCTTAAAACCTATTATGTTGTGATCTCTGTTGCCTAGCTGTACCCCTACACTTCTCTTCTCAGATCTGTTCATGTTCATTTTCCATTGCTAGATCCAGCAATGCTATCTGTCTTGTTGGGCTTCTTACATGTGTGGCAAGAAAGGAGTCCTATACACCATTACAAGAACTCCATTCCCTATACTCCTTTTGCCAACTCTTGCCAGTTTATTTTGGGCTAGTTTGGGAGTACATTAGCATGGACCCACTTCAGTATTTTGCCTAACTGGCTATTATTCATTTTTGAGCCTGAGCAGTGAGTTCATAAACTATTTGATCACAGAGGCATTCTCACCCACCATCCAATCTTGTGCATCTGGGGTCACTCGGAAAAGATGGAGGAGCAAGTACTCTGGCTAACTTTTTCTTGTTTGCTCAGAGTTACTAAGGCCAGCTATATCATCCTACTGCTGTCTTAACTGAACTACTGCAATTCAAACTATTATATCTAGAACCTTCCTGATCTCTGTGGCTCTTTAACTCACTGAATATACTTATTTTATGTGATTGTAACCAGCTGAAGTACAGGCTGTTCTTTCAGCTTTGAGAAAAAGAATGACATTCATTTTTCTCTCCTTTTGGTATCTACGTGCTGGTTTTGTTTTGAGAAGCCACACATTCAGCTACTGCTGTGATTTCTGCATTCATTACCTGATCTAATGACACACCCGACACTAGAAACTTGTGTGATGTGGGTAAGGTTGGCATCTTTGACCTAGACAAAAACCGGACTCACACAGGATAGGGACAGTGCAGAGAGGGTAGGATTGTGAATTCCAATATTCAGTGATTAAAACAAAAACATTAGTTCTTAGTGTTCTTAATGTCTGAACATTAAAAGATAGTATAGAAATGGTAGCATAGTGGTAATGCTACTGGATTAGTAATCCAGAGCCTCAGACTAACGTTTCAGAGGCACAAGTTCAAATCCCACCACCAATTTAATTAATAAATCAGGAATTAAAAGCTAGTCTCAGTGACGGTGACCATGAAACTATCAAATTGTTATAGAAACCCATCTGGTTCACTTATGTTGTTTAGGGAAGAAACTCAGCCCTCCTTAGCTGGTCTGGCCTATATGAGACTCCAGACCCATGGCATTGTGGTTCACTCTTAACTGCCATCTAAAATAGTTGTACAACAGTGCTACAGAAAGATCATATAAAAATATCGGATGGACCACCTGGTATTGATCTAGGCACCAGAGATGACAAAGGTACACCCTACACAGTTGACTCTCACTAACATTTGGGTACTTGTGGAAAAATTGGGAGAGCTTCCTGTAGGGCATGAGAGGCCCCTGTGGCATCTCACTTAGGTTTGGCGACATACCCTGGACATAACAAGAATGAGTGACTCAATACTAAATAATGTGTTAAAACAGTAATTTTGAGTAATTATTAAGTAACTATTAAACAATTAACAAAACAGAAAGGAAGATAACTATTAAAAAGAAAGGAAGGGAAAGAGTATAGAAAGACAAAAAAAAACATAGCGCAACTGCTATAACCCCAAATTAGTCTGTTCAAGACAGCTCCCTAAAATGGTACAGCGTTCCTCCCCGGCACATACATCACCAAGTCTCCAGAGAACCTTACAAGGGGGTGGACTCTGGTCAGTCACTCCGTTGAAGTCCCTTCCTCCGTAGTCTTCAGTGGATAACTAGTCCACTCAGGCTGCAGCCCAAAATGTTGGATGCTGTGCTCCTTTAAGAGCAATTGCTGGCTCCATTCCAGCTTTCCGAGGCCTCCATCAGACTTGCTCAAAACAAGAATCTGACAATCATGAGTCCTTCTCGAATTCTTCTCACAGGCAATACGAGGCTGACAGGCTGTTTATACATCCTTTGATGGTGTCTCTCAGCTGCCATCAATTAGATTATACTGTCCATCAATTAAACTTCATCTTCTGAATTCACACCATTATGGACCACCCCGTGTGCAAGGTTATCCATTGTCCTGGCTTGTAGTTAAAGGGTCATCGAATACCAGAAGAACTGACTTCTGTTTACAAATGGGAAAACAACCATTACTTTCAAAAAGTGAAAAACAGTAGTTTAGACAAAACAACAGCTGTGCATGGCCTAGTCTGACCATCATGAAAACAAAAGGAATAAGTTCTTGGGGAAAATAAATTAAAAGTTAATATTACTATTGATTAAATAATTGATTAAATTACTTGACTTAATCAGAGTACAATCACTTAGTATTAAATCAATGTCTACAAAGTAACATTTAAAAATTCAGTACAGGTTTAAGACAGGTTTTTTTAAAAAAAATCATAAACAAAGTAAAAGCATGGCAGAAATAAAATGCAAAAACAAAGTACAAAAAGTAGTGGCTGCAGGCCTCAGGCCTGCATGCCCACAGATTAGTCAAGCAACAGCCTGACAGGGTCATACTCACTGAATCATATCCGACAGCCAATGTCCCAGACTCCTCCATCACCATCCGTGGGTATGTCCTGTTCCACCAGCAGGACAGGTGCCGGCACAGTGGAATACAGTTGAGCGGGAGTGGTCCTGGAAGTCCTCTCAGTGACTCTGGACCCCATGAAGTCTCATCACATCAGGCCAAACGTGGGCTAAGAAACCTCCTGCTGATTATGGCCTACTGCCCTCCCTCAGCTGAATAATCATTACTCCTCCATGTTGAACACCACTTGGAAGAAACACTGAGGGTTGCAAAAGAATGTATTCTGGTTGAGGGACTTCGATGTCCATCACCAAGTGAGACTCGGTCGCACCACCACTGACCGAGCTAGCTGTGTCCTGAAGGACATATCTGCCAGATCCGGCCTGCAGCAGGTGGTGAGAGAACCAACACGAGGGAAAAACCCAATCTCACTCTCACCTCTCACAGGTGCATCTGTTCATGACTGGATTGGTAGGAGTGACCACACAGTCCTTGTGGAGTCTTAACACTGAGGATACTCTTCATCGTATTGTGTGGAACTACCACTATGCTAAATGGGATAGATTCAGAACAGATCTGGCAGCTGAAAATTGGACATCCATGAGGCGCTGTCGGCCATCAGCAGCAGCTTTATTGTACTTTAACCACAATCTGTAACCTTATGGCCCATCATATCCTTCAGTCTACCATTGTCGTAAAACCAGAAGAGCAACCCTGGTTCAACAAGTGCAGGAGAGCATGCCAGGAGCAGAACCAGGCACACCTAAAGTTGGGTTGCCAACCTAGTGAAGCTACAACACAGGGCTACATGTGGAAACATCAGAAGCAATATTTGATAGACAGAGCTAAGCAATCCCACATCCAACGGATCAGATCAAATCTCTGACGTGAATGGTGGTGGACAATTAAACAACTAACTGGAGGAGGAGGCTCCACAAGCATCCCCATCCTCAATGATGGGGGAACCCAGCATGTCAGTGCAAATTACAAGGCTGAAGCATTTGCAGCCATCTTCAGTGAGAAGTGCCATCCCAGCCTCCTCCTGAGGTCCCCAGCATCACAGATACCAGTCTTCAGCCAATTCAATTCACTCCATGTGATAAAGAAACAGCTGAAGGCACTGAATATAGCAAAGGCTACGGGCCCTTACAACATCTTGACTGTAGTACTGAAGATTTGTGCTCCAGAACTGGTCATGCCCTAGCCAAGCTGTTCCAGTACAGCTACAACACTGGCATCTATTGACAATGTGGAAAATTGCCCAGGTATATCCTGTCCACAAAAGTGCAGGACAAATCCAATCTGGCCAATTATCAGTCTACTCTCAATCATAAGCAAAGTGATGGAAGGTGTCATTGGCGGTGCTATAAAACGAGACTTTCTCACCAATAACCTCAGCGATGCTCTGTTTGTGTTCTGCCAGGGCCACTCGTCTCTCTTCCTTATTCCCAAAGCCTGTCCACCATCGACAAGGCACCAGGCAGGAGTGTGATGGAATACTTCCCACTTGCCTATTTGAGTGCGGCTCCAGTAACATACAAGAAACTTGACACCATCCAGAACAAAGCAGCCCGCTTGATTTGTACACCATCCACCACCTTAAACATTTACTCCCTCCACCACCAGCACATAGTGGCAGCAATGCATATCATCTACAAGATGCAATCCAGCAACTCACCAAGGGTCCTTCGACAGCACCTTCCAAACCTGTGACCTATGCAACCTCGGAGAACAAGGGTAGCAGACGCATGGGAACATCACCACCTGCATGTTCCTCTCCAAGTCACACACCAACTTGAGTTGGAACTATATCACCGCCTTTCCTCCTCTGACATTCCAAAATCCTGGAAATCCCTCTTTATCAGTGCTGTGGTTGTACCTACGCCACATGGACTGCAGCAATTCAAGAAGGCGACTCACGACCACCTTCTCAAGGCCTATTAGGGATGGGCAATAAATGCTAGCCTGACCAGGAATACTCTCATCCCATGAATAAATAAAAAGAAACCACAGATATAAGTAGCTAAAATTGACATCTGGTTTAAAAACTGGACTCCTGGAGTGGTATTTAATTAAGGAAATGGGGGTTTTGCCCGCCGACTGAAGAGCCAGCGAGAGCCCCTTGTCCGGTATGTGGAAGGCTCACCGCATTATGTGCCAGTCAGGCATTTAAGTCCCGTCCCTTCTTTTACTCAGCAGCGCCACTGTGGAGGTGGTGGCTGCTGCTGGAAATGCACCCATCCGAGGCCCAGGGTCATCGATGGACGCAGGCCACAGGTGAGTGATGACAGGAGGAGTTTCACAGAGTGGGGTTTGCGGGCGAGGGAGGGGGGTCGGCAGCGAGGGCCAGCAGAGAGGCCCTCCATCCCAATGCTGGTTCCATTGATCAGACACTGAGTGCATTTGAACGAGGCCCCCCCCCCCCCCCCCCCCCACCCGCCTACCTTCCCGGAGCCAGCAACAATCCACACAGGTTTGCTCATCGTGCTCCTCACTGGTGACAGGCCCGCCCACCACTGGGCTAATACTGGCAGTAGGAAGAAGCTTTGAATTAGGCATTTAATTCTCCACTTGAGGGCCTCAATTGGTGGATGGCATTCCCGCCACAGACTTCATCGGGGCGGAGGTGCAAAGGTGGCGGGGTCCCTACCTGCCACAGGGGAGAGCATAAAATCTAGCCCGTGGTGTCCAGTTTATATTTTTAGAAACTTAGAAATTTCAGTTCAAAATGAAACAGTTGACAATGCAAGCTGGAAACTGGTGGTTTACTGCTCCTTATTATAGTCCTGTGTTATTAATGAATAAGATCCCTAAGTTTGTTTCTAAATCTCTTCCTATAGTGGCGAATTATCATGGGTGGCACTAAATGTATTCCTAAATCTGAACTGCCGGACGATGAAGAAGTGACAAATGTTCAGAGTAACAGGCAGTGGACCTACCCCAGTGACCTTACTATTGCACTTTCTGCTAGTGTCCCACTCTACCCACCAGGTCGGATTATTCATGTGATACACAACCACCCGGAGGAAAAGTGGTAGGTATCTACAAAATTATTGCTCCTGTTCATAATTTTTTTTTGTCAACCTATGAGCCTATTTTTTATAGCCTATTTTCCTTCGTATCACTAGTTTATGTGTCAGCTAAGACAAGAGAGCTACTGTGAAGGTCCAGTGAATAATTTTACTTCTGAATTTCTCTTCCTACCTGCTTTCATGGCAAAACTCTTCATTCCCTTGTTGACTCAACATTTCACCCTGGTTATTAATGAAGAAGAAGAAACAGAGAGTTGTATATCCAAGTTTTCGGATGTCACTAAGTTAGCAGGGGTGGGGGTAACAGTAAGTAGCGCAGATGGGAGCAGGAAGTTGCAAAGGGACATTGACAGATTAACTGAGAAGACAAAACTGTGGCAAATAGAGTTTAATGTGGGCAAGTGTGAGGTCATCCACTTTGGATCAATGAAAGATAAATCTGATTTTTTAAATAGCAAGGAACTAGGGACTGCTGAGGAGCAAAGAGATTTGATACTACAAGTACACAAATCATTAAAATCCAGTAGACAGGTGTTAAAAAAAAAAAAAGGCTAGTGGAATGTTGGCTTTTATCTCAAAGGAGCTAGAATGCAAAGGGAGAAAGTATGCTTCAATTTCGCCAAGACTTGAAAGGACCCCATCAAGAGTACCTTTGCATTCAGTTTGGGTATAGCACCTCAGTAAGTATATAGTGGCCTTGCAGCGGGTGAAGCCCACCTTCAGGAGAGGAGTGCAGACGGACCTGTGTGGAAGCAGCTAAACAGGTGCAGATAAATACAGAGCCAGGCTTGGGGCCTGCACTTACTTTTGGGAGCTGAGAGGAGCCGGACCCGCGAGGGAGCAGCTAAACAGCGTGAGCAGATAAATACAGAGCCAGGCTTGGGGCCTGCACTTACCTTTGTGATCTGAGAGGAGTTGGACCTGTGAGGGAGCAGCTAAACAGCGGGAGCAGATAAATAAAGAGCCAGGCTCGGGGCCTACGCTTAGCTTTGGGAGCTGGAGCTGCAAGGAGGCAACTGAAATGGAGGAGCAGATGAACACAGAGCCAGGCTCGGGGCCTGCACTTGCCTTCGGGAGCTGAGAAGAGCCCGACCTGCAAGGGAGCAGCTCTTCAGGAGTCTGCATGCGCTGACTGAGTTTGAAAAAAATGTAAACAGTGACGTCATAGGAAAACTGTAAGGTGATTGGTTGGTGAGTAACTGCTGTTAGGGAGTATCTGTATATAGCTAGGTTAGTACACTACTGTTAGAGTGTGTGTGTTAATAGCTAGAAATTAGAAGAAACACTTAAAATAAAATTTAATGTAACTAATGATTAAGGCACATAAGCAGAAGGGAAGTAAGAAACTGGTGAGTCTACTGTTCTGTTTTATTTTTAAGCGGTCAGATTTATTGTATTACCAAGTTTTAAAGTAGTGTAGTAAGTGCTGGTGAGGAGAGCCATTAACTAAAGCATTAACTAAGTAAATAAGTAATTAGTTATTTAAAATAAAATAAGGATGACAGGGCAGGTGATATGTTGCAGCTGTAGTTTGTGGGAGTTCGTGGACACCAGTATGATCCACGGCAACCACATCTGCAGTAAGTGTCTGTGGCTCAAGGAGCTTCAGTTCAGAGTTACTGAGCTGGTGGCCGAGCTGTAGACACTGCAACACATCAAGAAGGAGGAAAGTTACCTGGACACTTTGTACCAGGAGGCGGTCACATCCCTTAGGATAGGGTCTTCTGATTTGGTCCATGTTCAGGGACAGGAGGGTGTGATTGCAAGTGAAGCAGGTATGGGGACCCAGAACATGGAGCGGAGGAGCCTCAGCCTTTGCAATTTTCGAACAGGTTCGAGGCTTTGTCAACCTGTATGGATGAAAGCAGGGCCTGCAAGGTGGATGAGTGAACTGACCATAGCACCATGGTACAGGTAGCAATTCAAGTGGGGGGAGTAAATAGGAATGTAGTGGTAGTAGGGGATAGCATAGTCAGAGGGATAGACACAGTTCTCTGCAGCCGAGATTGAGAGTCCAGTTGGCTGTGTTGCCTGCCTGGTGCCAGGGTTCAGGACATCTGCTGTGGGCTGAAGAGGAACTTGCAGTCGAGGGGGAGGATCCAGTGGTCGTGGTCCATGTAGGTACAAATTACATAGATAGATCTAGGAAGGAGGCTCTGCTGAGGGAGTATGAGCAGCTTGGGCCTAAATTAAAAAGCAGAACCTCAAAGGTAATAATATCTGGATTATCTCTGGATTATTACCTGAGTCACGAGCAAATTAGCATAGGGTAAATAAGATTAGAGAGTTCAATGCGTGGCTCAAAGATTGGTGTAGGAGAAGTGGGTTTCTGTTAGTGGGGCACTGGCACCAGTACTGGGGAAAGTGGGAGCTTTATCATTGGGATGGTCTCTACCTGAACCGTGCTGGGACCAGTGTTCCGACAGGTCGTATAACTAGGGCGCTAGAGAGTTGTTCATACTAAATAGTGGGGGCAAGGGAACAGGATTGAGAAGCTGTGATAAATTAAGTGGAGAAGGCAAGGCAAGAGAGCAAGGTAGCAATAAGGGAAATGATGAGTATGGCAGGAAGGGACAGAGTGTACAAAGCTAAGAATGCACTAGCAGATAAGACTAGAGGTTACAAAAATAGTAAAAAAAACTAAAGGCTCTGTATCTGCACGTAGAATTCGTAACAAAGCAGATGAATTGACAGTGCAAATCGTAATAAATACGTATGATCTGATAGCCATTACAGAGATATGGCTGCAAGATAGCAAAGATTGGGACTTGAATATTCAAAGTTGCATGATATTTAGGAAGGACAGGAAGCTAAGAAAAGGTGGAGGGGTAGCTCTGTTAATTAAGGATGGCATTGGTACAATAGAGAGAGATGACCTTAGTTCTGGAGATCAAGATGTAGAATCAGTTTGGGTAGAGATGAGAAATAGTAAAGGTAAGAAGTCACTTGTGGGAGAGATTTGTAGGCCACCTAACAGTAACCATGCTGTAGGGTGGGGTATACAGGATGCAATAATGGGGACTTGTTAAAAAGGTACGACGATAATCATGGGTTATTTTAATCTACAAATAGATTGGACAAATCCGATTGGCAAAGGTAGCCTGGATGATGAGTTCATAGAGTGTTTTCGGCACAGTTTCTTGGAGTAGCATGTTCTAGAGCCAACCAAAAAGCATGCTATACAAGATCTGGTACTGTGCAATGAGACAGGATTAATAAATTACCTCATAATGAAGGCGCCCCTAGGTAGCAGTGATCATAATATGATCGAATTTCAACTTCAGTTTGAGAGAGAGAAGGGCAAGTCTAAGAGTAGTGTTTTAAACTTAAATAAGGGCAGTTATGAGGGCATGAAGGCAGAGCCAGCTAAAGTAAACTGGCAAATTAGGTTAAGGGATAGGTCAGTAGAGACACAGTGGCAGACATTAAAGGAGATATTTCAGAATACTCAGAAAAGATACATTCCAGTGAGAAAGGAAGACTCTAAGGGAAGGACGCTTCATCCGTGGCTAACTGAGGAAATTAAAGATAGTATCAAATTAAAAGAAAAAGCATGTATTTCCGCAAAGATGAGTGGCAGGTCAGAGATTAGAACTAAAAGCTGACAAGTCCCCAGGTCCTGATGGACTTCGTCCTAGGGTCTTAAAACAAGTGACTGCTGAGATAGTAGATGCATTGGTTTTAATTTTCCAAAATTCCCTAGATTCTGGAATGGTCCCATCTGATTGGCAAATAGCGAGTGTGACTCCTCGATTCAAGAAAGAAAGGGGACAGAAAGCAGGAAACTACAGGCCAGTTACTTTAACATCTGTCATAGGGAAAATGCTGGAATCTATTGTTAAAGAGGTTATAGCAGGACACTTAAAAAATCTCAATGTAATCAGGCAGAGTCACATGGTTTTATGAAAGGGAAATCATGTTTGACTAATTTATTGGAGTTCTTTGACGATGCAACAAACAATGTGGATAAAGGGGAACCTGTGGATGTGGTGTACTTGGATTTCCAAAAGGCATTTGACAAGGTGCCACATCAAAGTTTACTAAGCAAAATAAGAGCTCATGGTGTAGAGGGTAACACATTAACATGGATAAAGGACTGGTTGGCTAACAGGAAGCAGAGAGTAGGCATAAATAGGTCTTTTTCAGGTTGGGAAGCTGTAACTAGTGGAGTGCCGCAGGCCTCAACTATTTACAATTTATATCAATGACTTGGGTGAAGGGACCAAATGTATGGTTGCTAAATTTGCTGATGACACAAAGATAGGTAGGAAAGTAAGTTGTGAAGAGGACATAAGGAGTCTGCAAAGGGATATAGATTGGTTAAGTGAGTGGGGAAAAATTTGGCAAATGGAGTGTAATGTGGAAAAATGTGAAATTATCCACTTTGGCAGGAAGAATAGTGAAGCAGCATATTATTTAAATGAAGAGAGATTGCAGAACCCTGAGGTCCAGAGGGATGTGGGTGTCCTGGTACATCAATCACAAAAGGTTGGTATGCAGGTACAGCAAGCGATTAGGAAGGCACATGGAATGTTGTCATTTATTGCAATGGAATGGAATATAAAAGTAGGGATGTTTTGGTACAGTTGTATAGGGTATTGGTGAGACCACATCTGGAGTACTGTGTACAATTTTGGTCTCCTTATTTGATAAAGGATATAAATGCATTAGAGGCAGTGCAGAGAAGGTTCACTCGACTGATAGCTGGGATGGGGCGGGTCGGGGGGCTTTAATATTATGACAAAAGGTTGGACAGGTTGGGTCTCTATTCATTGGAGTTTAGAAGAATGAGAGGTGATCTTATTGAAAAATATAAGATCCTGAGAGGACTTGACAGGGTGGATGCTGAAAGGATGTTTCCCCTTGTGGGAGAGACTAGAACAAGGGGAACAGTTTAAAAATAAGGGGTCGCCCATTTAAGACAGAGATGAGGAAAAAAAATTTTGTCCAGAGGGTTGAGTCTTTGGAACTCTCTTCCCCAGAGAATGGTGGAGGCAGGGTCATTGAATATTTTTAAGGCAGAGATAGCTAAATTCTTGACTAACAGGGATTCAAAGGGTATCGGGGGTAGTTGGGAAAGAGGAGTTGAGGCCACAATCAGATCAGCCATGGTCTTCTTAAATGGCGGAGCAGGCACAAAGGGGCCGAATGGATTACTCCTCTTAATATGTTTGTATTCACCAGAATGATACTGGCACTTAGAGGCTTAAATTATGAGAACAGGTTGAATATACTTTTCTTGTATTCTCTTGAGTACAGAAGATTGTGGGGTGATCTAATTGAGGTGTTTCACGTATTAAACAGATTTGCTGTGGTCGATGTGGAGAAACTATTTCCTTTGGTGGGGGAAATCAAGAAAGGGACGTAGATATAAAGTTGGAGCTAGGCTGTTCAGAAGTGAAATCAGCAAGCACATTTTAACACAAAAGGTCACAGAAATTTGAAACTCTCCCTCAAAAGGCAGTGGATCCTGGGACAATTGGAGCTTTCAAGATTGTGATTGATAGATTTTTATTAGTTAAGGGTATTGAGGGAAATGGAGAAAAGGCGGGAAATTGGTGTAGAGGTTCAGATTAGTGATGATCTAATTGAATGGCCTGAGGGGCTAAATAACTTACTACTGTCCCTTTATGTTTTTAAATCCATGCTGTCTGCCCAGTGGCACAAAGGTGCTTCCATAGCTTTCTGTCACCATCTAGTTTCATAAATTGGGACTTAAAGCGGCAAAGAGCAAACCAGATTTTGAAATGAGATCCGATGCAGTATGCCGTAATTTGCTGATGGCACCTGCCATCATTTAAACTTAAATAAAAGCAAAATACTGCGGATGCTGGAAATCTAAAATAAAAACAAGAAATGCTGGAACCACTCAGCAGGTCTGGCAGCATCTGTGAAAAGAGAAGCAGAGTTCCGAAGAAGGGTCACTGACCCGAAACGTTAACTCTGCTCTTTTCACAGATGATGCCAGACCTGCTGAGTGGTTCCATCATTTAAACTTGACCTTGCACATTTAGGGTTTTAAATCTCTCTAAAGCCTAGTTTTTGTATTGTTTACATTTAGCAATGAATTGAAATTCTTGTTTAAGAGGTAAGTTAGGTTTCTTACAGTTTAAACAGGGGTAAACAAGCTCTCTGAGTAGCTGTAGCTAGTTAATTAGGTATCTAGCTTAAACTGGGGTCAGAGCTCTAGCAGAGCTGACACAACATTGTTTTCAGAGTATAAATTCAGGGGATTCTCAGTGCTGCTTGTCTGCACTGAGTGCGGTTGGAGAGCATAGAGTGTGAAGAAAGGAGTTTGGTAAGTGAGGGAGTTCTGTACGAAGGGGAACTATAAATTAATTAAGAAAAAGTAAATTTGACTGCACTCAGTCGGAGCGGCGTGAATCAGCGAGACCAGCTGGGCTATAAACAGGGTGAATCAGCGAGACCAGCTGGGCTATAAACAGCGTGAATCAGCGAGACCAGCGGGGCTATAAACAGTGTGAATCAGCGAGACCAGCAGGGCTATAAACAGTGTGAATCAGTGAGACCAGCAGGGCTCGCCGTTGCTTGTAACCAGTCGGAGCCCGCATTTGGAAAGAGAAAAAAGAGGTGTGACATCACAGGGAAGCAAATAGGTGATTGGCTGGTGAGTATTGCAGGTTCGGCCTGCGTCTCAACAACTGGCAGACTAAGAATGAGAAAAAAAATTAAGTATTAATAATAAGGAACAAGTGAGTAGCTGGTGAGTATTACCTTTTTTTGAGTAAGGTTTATTTTAACTAGTGAACTGTATTGATTAATAGTAGGATTTATCAGTACTAGTAAGGTTTTATTAATAGTTCTAAGATGTTTTAGTATTGGTAACATTTCTTTTTTTTAGCAGTAGCAAAGGGTCAATTAATAAATAAAGGTATGGCAGGGTTGCTTCAACCTCGAGAGTGCACCTTCTGTGCAATGTGGGAGCTCGAGGATGCTTCCCGTATCCTGGGTAACCATTTGTGCAGAAAGTGTCGTCAGTTGAAGCAGCTTGAGCTCTGGGTTTTGGAACTTGCACGGCAGCTGGCGACACTGTGGTGCATTCATGAGGATGAGAGCTATGTGGATAGCACGTTTGTAGATGTGGTCACCCCACAGATTAAGATTGTGCAGGGAGAGAGAGAATGGGTGACCGCCAGGCAATCAAAAAGAAACATGCAGGTAGTGCAGGAGACCCCTGAGTGCATCTCACTCTCCAGCAGGTATTCAGTTCTGCAGCTTCGGGGAATGCAGCCAGAGCTAGGTCCATGGCACCATGGGTGTCTCAGCTGCACAGGGGGGTGCAGGGAAGACTGGAAAATCCAAAGTGAGGGTGATTCAATTGTCAGGGGAACAGACAGGTGTTTCTGTGGCCACTGACGTGAATCCAGAATGGTGTGTTGCCTCCCTGGTGCAAGGGTCATGGATGTCACTGAGCGGCTGCAGAGCATCCTGAAGGGGGAGGGTGAACAGCCAGCAGTTTTGGTCCACATCGGAACCAACGACATAGGTAGAAAGAGGGATGTGGTCCTGCAGTCAGAAGTTAAGGAGCTTGGTAAGAGATTAGCAAGCCAGACCTCAAAAGTAGTAATCTCTGGATTGCTCCCAGTGCCACGTGCAAGGGAGTATTGGAATAGAAGGATAAGCTAGAGGAATGCATGGCTGGAATGATGGTACAGGAGGGAGGGCTTTAGATTCTTGCGACAATGGGACTAGCTCTGGGGGAGATGGGACCTTTGCAGGCCAAATGGGTTGCACTTGAACAGTGCCGGGACTGATTTCCTTGCGGGACGTGTTGGCCAGGGGCTGCAAGAAGTACAGAATCTGTTACAAACTGCTGGATGGTTCATGAACTAAAGTAACCTGAGCTCAGACACTGGCCTGTGCTGGTAAAAACCAGTTTGAACTAATTAATTTATGTGACAGACAAGGGAGAGATCACAGGAATAGAGCCTTATTTGGACACTGTGTGATACCGGGGTCTTTGGGCCTGGGCCAATAAGGAGAAGATGCAAACGAGGTGAGCAGGCCTAAACCAACCGGAAAGAAACAGCAAAGTTTGAAGAGATAAGAAAGAGAATAAGTATGGAGAATCTCAGGCATAGAGCCAGCGAGAAACTCCGGAGACCAACCATCGCGGAAGTGGAAGACCCTGCGTGAGCAACGCGGCGACAACGTAAAAGAGAGAGAGAAAGGAACGTCTAGCCAGCGTCAGCTCTCCCCCTTTTCGGGTATTATCCTTTGTTTTCTGTGACAAGGTCAGAGGAACCTAGTGGGTGTGCTTATCGATTCTAGTTAGCTTTGTTATTAACTGTATAACCCAGTTTGAGTTGCATGCTTTTGTGTAACCAAGTGTATAAGCCTTATTCTTACATTGTACAACAACGTGAATAAAGTAAATTGACAGTTAAAGAAAGGACTGAGCTTCCTCCTCTTTGTACTAAGCCATTAACCGTAGCCGGTGGATTAGGTGGAGGGTGGCTCTCCTGTAACCCCGATATCCCAAACACCCAGCCTGAGCCTGAATTAAGAGGACTTAATCCCACGTGACGGCCAGGATCAAGTGGGTGAAGGAATTAAAGGGGTCAAGGGTGAGTTGACTCCGCGCCACGGTTTACAGACGTTTTCATCATACTGTTGGGGAGGGTTTAAACTAGTTTGGCAGGGGGATGGGGACTGGAGGATAGACTCAGTTGGGACAAAATCAGAAATGAAAATGGAGGGCAAAAAATTGGATGAGTCTCGAAGACAGAAGAAACAAAGGTTAGAAAATAGAGTTTCACAGTGCTCAAGGGTATCTATTTCAATGCAAGGAGTTTAGCAAATAAAGCATATGAGCTGAGGGCACAGATAGACACATGGCAGTATGATATAGCTATTACAGAAACCTGACTTAAGGAGGGACAGGGATGGCAGCTCAATGTTCCTGGTTATAGGGTTTTCAGATGCGATAGGAAAGGGGATAATGAAAGGAGGGGGACTGGCAATTTTGGTCAAAGAAATGATTACAACGGTAAGAAGGGATGATATATTGGAAGGTTCATCAAATGAGGCCATATGGATTGAACTAAGGAACTAAACAGGGGCAATCACACTGCTGGGAGTCAGAGGGAGATAGAGCAGATATGTATGCAAATCTCTGAGAAGTGCAAGAACAATAGTGCAGTAATAGGGGATTTTAACTACCCTGATATTAACTGGGATAGTTTTAGTGTGAAAGGAATTGAGGGAGCAGAATTCTTGAGGTGCATTCAGGAGAACATTTTTGGCCAACAAGAGAGGACACAGTTTTAGACTTAGTTTTAGGAAATGAAGATGGGCAGGTGGAAGGAGTGGCTGTGCGAGAGCATTTTGGTGATAGTGATCATAATTCAGTCAGTTTTAACATAATTATGGAAAAGTACAAGGATAGAACAGAAGTTAAAGTTCTCAATTCGGGCAAGGTAGGTTTTAGTAAGCTGAGGAGTGATTTCGTGAAAATGGACTGGAAACAGCTACTTGAAGGTAAATCAGTGTCAGAGCAGTGGGAGGCATTCAAAGGGGAGATTCAAGGGGCTCAGACTAAACATGTTCCCACAAAGAAAAAGGGTGGGACGGCCAAATCTAGAGCCCCATGGATGTTGAGGAGCATACAGCGTAAGATATGGCAGAAAAGGAAAGCTTATGCCCGACACAGAGAACTCAATGCTACAGAAAGCCGGGAGGAGTATAGAAAGTGGAGGGGTGAAATCAAAAAGGAAATTAGGAAAGCAATGAGAGGGTATGAAAGAATATTGGCAAGCAAAATCAAGGTGAACCCAAAGATGTTTTATCAATACGTTAAGAATAAGAGGATAACTAAGGAAAGAGAAGGGCCCATAAAAGACCAAAAATGTGACCTATGTGTAGGGGCAGAAGATGTTGGTATTGTGCTGAATGAATACTTAGCGTCTGTCTTCACAAAAGAGGGCGACAGTGCAGATATTATAGTTAAGGAAGAGGGGTGTGAAGTATTGGATGTGATCAACATCAGGAAAGAAGAAGTATTAATGGGATTCACATCCTTGAAAGTTAGTACATCACCAGGGTCGGATGAAATGTACCCCAGGCTGTTAAAAGAAGCAAGAGAGGAAATGACGGAAGGTCTGACCATCATTTTCCAGTCCTCATTGGATACAGGTGTGGTGCCGGGAGGATCGGAGGACTGCTAACGTTGTACCTCTGTTTAAAAAGGGAGCGAGGGATAGGCCGAATAATTACAGGCCAGTCAGTCTAACCTCAGTAGTGGGCAAATTATTGGAATCTATTCTGAGAGATAGGATAGTCACTGAGAGACAGGATGTCACTTAGAAAGGCACAGGTTAATCAAGGATAGTCAGCATGGATTTGTTAAGGGAAGATCTTGTCCGACCAACTTGATCAAATGTTTTGCAAAAGTAACAAAGAAGATAGATGAAGGTAGTGTAGTTGATGTGGTCTACATGGATTTTAACAAGGATTTTGACAAGGTCCCACATGGCAGACTGGTTAAAAGAATAAAATCTCGTGGGATCCAGGGAAATGCAGCAAGGTGGCTACAAAATTGGCTCAGTGGCAGGAAACAAAGGGTAATTGTTGACGGGTGTTTTTGCGACTGGGGGGATGTTTCCAGTGGCGTTCTGCAGGGCTTAGTACTGAGTCCCGCTGCTTTTTGTGGTATGCATTAATGATTTGGGCGTAAATGTGGAGGGCATGATCAAGAAGTTTGCAGATGACACAAAGATTGGCCACGTGGTAGATAGTGAGGAGGATAGCTCTAGGCTGCAGGAAGATATTGATGGTCTGGTCAGATGGGCAGAAAAGTGGCAAATGGAATTCAACCTGGAGAAGCGTGAGGTAATGCATTTGAGGAGGTCAAACAAGGCAAGCAAATGCACAATTAATGGGAAAATACTGAGAGGTGTAGAGGAGGTGAAGGACCTTGGAGTAAATGTCCACCGATCCCTGAAGGTAGCAGGACAGGTCGATAAGGTGGTTAAGAAGGCATATGGAATCCTTTCCTTTATTGGCTGAGGTATAGAAAAGAAGAGTAGGGAGGTTATGCTGGAACTGTATAAATCAGGGTTGTCCAACATTTTCGGGCAGAGGGCCGCATTATGATTTTTGCTTGGCTCGGGGGGGGTGGCCAGTAAGCAAATTTCAAAAGATAAAGGAATAAAAAATGATCTTACTAATAAAAACAACAAATATGCATTTTTGTGAAGAAGCTTTAAATGAGAAGACTAATTTTTTTGACTTAATTTCTTGTCACTATGTTGAAAACTGTTTTAGTGACATACCTGGCATTGTTTTTGCTTACATAAGTAATCAATCTCTGCCCGCACACTTGATGTAGTGATGCAGAGTATTCTGGATAGTTGTCCGCCTGTCAGGAGTGATCTTGATCTCTCTCTGTCTCTGTTTCTCTCTTTCCCTGTGTTCCCCCCTCTTTGTGTTGTTGCCCCCCCCCCCCCCCGTCATCCTCGCTCTCTGTGTTCTCCTACCCCCCGTCCCCCCCTCCCTGTCCCCCACCCCTCTGTTTTCCCCCCTCTCTGTTTTCCCTCTGTCTCTGTCTGTTTTGCCTCCCGTCTTTCTGCTTCCCCCCACTCTCTGTTCCCCTCTCTCTCTCTGTTCCCCACTCTCTGTTCTCCCACGCCTCTCTGACAGTTGCACTGAGCGGGAGTGCTCAACACAGCAGCTTTGTGCTCAGTCTGTTTTTTGAAAAACATTGTGCTGAATTTCACAGCTCAGCTGCTGAAGTAGGAATGCGCTTCCCAACAACGGACACATTCGAGGTTTTCCAAAGGGCTTTTCGAAAGAAGTTGAAAAACACCGAATCTGTCAAAGTTGGGAAGCACGTTCCTGCTTCAGCAGCTGAGCTGTGAAACTTAGTGTGATGCTTTTAAAAAGGCCGCTCTGCAAGAAGAAGACAAAGGGAAATTTCCCATCTCCAGTCACAGAGCCCTGGCGAGAATGAGGATGGCCCCGGGTACATTTTGCATCCGCAGTCCGGATGAAAACCTTTGGCGGGCCAGATTCTGGCCCGTGGGCAGTATGTTGGACGACCCTGGTATAAATGGGCGGCGCAGTGGTTAGCACCGCAACCTCACAGCTCCAGGGACCCGGGTTCAATTCTGGGTACTGCCTGTGCGGAGTTTGCAAGTTCTCCCTGTGACCGCGTGGGTTTTCGCCGGGTGCTCCGGTTTCCTCCCACCACCAAAGACTTGCAGTGATAGGTATATTGGCCATTGTAAATTACCCCTAGTGTAGGTAGGTGGTAGGGAATATGGGATTACTGTAGGGTTAGGATAAATGGGTGGTTGTTGGTCGGCACAGACTCTGTGGGCCGAAGGGCCTGTTTCAGTGCTGTATCTCCAAATAAAATAAAAATAAAATCATTGGTTAGGCCACAACTTGAGTACTGTGTGCAGATCTGGTCACCTCATCACAGAAAGGACGTAATTGCACTAGAGAGGGTACAGAGGAGATTTACGAGGATGTTGCCGGGACTGGAAAACTGCAGTTATGAGGAAAGATTGGATAGGCTGGGGTTGTTCTCATACGGACATATGAATTAGGAGCAGAAGTAAGCCATTCGACCCCTCTAACCTCCGCTATTCAATAAGATCATGGCTGATCTATTTGTGTCTCGAATTCCACACTCCCATCTACCCCTGATAACCTTTGATTCCCTTGCCTAACAAGAATCTATCGACTCCCGCCTTAAAATTATTCAATGACCCTGTCTCCACCACCTTCTGAGGCAAAGCGTTCTAAAGTCTCACAACCCTCAGAGAAAAAAGTTCTCCTCATTTCTCTCCTAAAAGGGCAATCCCTAATTTTAAAACAGTGCTCCCTAGGTCTGGGCTCCCCCACACAGAGAAAACATCCTTTCCACATCCACCTTGTCAAGACTATTCAGGACCTTATATACTTCAATCAAGTCTCCCCTCACTCTCCTAAATTCCAGTGAAAACAAGCCCAGTCTGTCCAACCTTTCCTCATAAGACAACATCAATCTAGTAAACCTCCTCTGAATCGCCTCCAACGCATTCACATCCTTCCTTAAATAAGGAGAGCAAAACTGCACACAGTGTTTGAGATGTGGTCTCACCAATGCCCTGTATAACTGAAGCATAACATCCTTACTTTTATTTTCAATTCCTCTCGTAATAAAGGATAGCATTCCATTATCCTTCTTGATTACTTGCTGTACCTGTATACTATCTTTTTGTGACTCCTGCATTAGAACACCCAGATTCGTCTGCACCTCTGAGTTCTGCAGTCGTTCCCCATTTAAGTAATACTCTGCTTTTTTTATTCTTCCTGCCAAAGTGAACAACTTCATATTTTCCCACATTATACTCCATCTGCCTGATTTTTGCCCACTCACTCAACCTATCTATATCAGTCTCCTTGGAATGGAGAAGGTTGAAGGGAGATCCGATTGAAATGTAAAAAATTTACAAAATTTTGAGGGGCTTGGATAGGGTGGAGGTGAAGGGCCTATTTACCTTAGCAGAGAGGTCAGTGACTAGGGAGCATAGATTTACAGTCATTGGTAAAAAGATTAGAGGGGAGATGAGGAAAAGATTTTTCACCCAGCAGGTGGTAGGGGTCTGGAAGTCACTGCCTGAAAGGGTAGTTGAGGCAGAAACCCTCAACTGATTTAAAACAAGTCTGGATGTGCACCTCAAGTGCCGTAATCTTCAGGGCTATGGACCAAATGCTGGAAGGTGAGATTAGAATGGGTGGAACAATTTTCGGCTGGTACAGACAGGATGGGCCAAGTGGCCTTTTTCTGTGCCGTAAACTTTCTATGATTAAAAGGGTACTTAGACCGAAATTTCCAAGAAATTTCCAACTTTCTATGGCACGTTTAGTTGGTAACTACTGCGCAAGTGCAGCAACTTCGTGACATTTAATGCATTTCAATGGAGAGCTTGGCAGTGAGTTGTCATTTTCAGGAAGCTAACACGGAGTGGCACAACTCAGAGCACCTCTTAGATATTTGACTTTAACTGGAGATCTGGGCCTATTTGCTCATAAATAATGAAAAGCGCCAATAGCCTCAGCATTATTTTGGTAGCAGACTAGTGTTGCAATGTCAGGTCCTGGAGCAGTATTCCTTTAACTGAGATGTCAAGAGGTGGTCTCTCGTTATACAGTTGGCTCTGAAGGTTGAAAACAGTACAGGAAAAACTAAACAAATCATGAGGTAGTGATTATATAAGCCAAACTTGAAGATTGTAGAAGGAAGGAAAGACTGAGGGAGGTGAACTCTCAGTTTTAAAGTTATAGAAAAGAATGAGTTCACCTCAGACAAGCTGGTATGTTTTAACATATTAATAGTCACGTATTTACTAGTGTTGCTTTTTGCCATCAGCAGAACAGCAACAGAATATGAGAAAAAATGAAAAGAAAGGTTGAGCCAGGGTATAAGGCCACATCCTTTTTTAACTCTAATTTCAGAATTTTGTTACATAGGTTATTTATTTTCCGTCATATTCATCTGAAGAATCAGGAATATGTTTGCACAGGTGGCAGCAGCCCTTTGGTATCTCGCCCAAATGGTGATTGTTTGCATGAGCCAAGTCAATGAGTATCAACAGCCTATTAAATCAAGGGAGGTGGTGGGGGGGGCATCACCACCGAGCTGCATACTGTTTTCACCTCATGTGAGCATAGTGTGCTTGCCAACAGGAGCTGCACTAGCCAAATTTCCTCTCCCTTGCCCAGAATTACTGAGATCAGTTGTAGCAGCTCAACTGCTGCTGCACCCAAGGCAAAGTAACTCAGTACAGATCAGGGATCAGAACTGGAAGTGATGCAGTACCATGCCAGAAAATGCATTTGCTCACTGATCGAGTAGGGCAGACATTGCAACTGCTCTTTTTATGGTCACTGTGGTGAATATTCTCTTGAGTTTGACTGATTCTTGTGTTGGTTGCAAGTTAATTAAACTCTGGGCAAATGCAGATTCAGTTGGCAACATGTCTTTTTCACATTTCCTATTTTCCATACAGACTGATGCATCAACTGTTTTATATCTGCCCTGTTAATTTATTTTAAAAAGTATGTGGGGTTGCAGGGATGGTCTAGGGTGTTCTGGTATGAGCTCCTTGGGTCACTAATCATTTTAATTTGTACAGTTGCTGTGGACAGGAAGAGTCAACTTACTATGCTATTTGGAGTGACAACAAAACGTTGGATGAGGTCATCATCTCTGCTGCCATGCTGAATGAGCACATGCCTCACATTGTTATGGATGGACTACACAAGGTATTTGCCAAACTGATTTTGCCCCAAACTGACTGAACAAAATACAGAAATATGCAAAATTGGGGCTGGGTGATAGACTGTGTGAGTATTTTGTCCTTTTACCTCTGGGATCTGAGGTAAAATTGAGGCCAGGCTGATGGGTTGAAAAATTCTCTCTTTACTGGCTATAATGGCTCAATGTGAATTAAGTTTGGACAGTCTCATATTAGTTCACAGTGAATTTGGGTCCACAGGGAAAAGATCTTCAAATTTGGCATAAAAATGTCAGTTGCCTTTTCAAAATCACTTGGATGGCTGATGTGAACTACGAAAAATGTCACAATTGTATTTGGGGATGTTTTGCTAAAGTTGGGGTGAAGGCACCTTGATTGGGAAAGAGTAAACGAAAAGTAACTTCTCTCTCCAGCATCATGTGCTGTACTTCAACTGATGATGTTGCTGACATTACATAATTGAAATTCTTCCATCCCTCCTCTTGATGAACACAAAAAAGTCATGCTATTAATGATAATGGAGCTGAATGTTATATTACTCCACTGTATTGACTTCTCTGAATATCATGTAACATTAGTATTAAGTGATTGTAATGTCTAATGTGTGATACTGATTATAGCTGATTGCAGAAACAGGAAGACCATTATGGCCAACAAGCCCATCTCTCTTTCACAGATCAACCCTATTTACCCACCTTCTCAGTCAATCACTTCTGTCTTTAGAGTCTCGGGCTGGGTTTTTATGCTGGCGACAGGGGTCTCGATGTTCGGAAAAAGCAACGCTGAGAACCCCGTGTTGCCTCTTCTCTGGAAGGTCTGCCGAATCTAGTGCCAATCAGGCACTTAAGTGGATAGTGGCAGGCCTTCCACAGGATCAAGGACCCACCGTCACAAGTCCTGCTCTTGGAGAGCTGCCAGCCAACCAGAGGCCGGCAGCTCTTCCACTGAGCAATGGCACTGTGGAGACGGTGGCTGCTGCCAGAGGAGCAACTACCCAGCAGCGGCACTGCATCCAAGCCACAGGTATGTCAGGGTGGGAGGGGTCTCGTGGGGTGGGGGCCGCGGGGAAGGAGGGTCGCTAACAAGGGCCGGGAGTTGGCTGTCAGTGGGCCCTGCCCCTTCCTGATGCTCAGTCCCTTGTTCAGGCACTAAGTGCCTTTTAATGAGGGATGCAGCCCACATGATTTTTCATGCTGTGCTTCCCGTGTGGCGACAGGATTGGCCACTGCATAGTTAATTGCAGCGGCGGCAGGCTGAGGCCCTTAATTGGGGATTAATTGTCCAATTAAGGGCCTCAATTGGCAGTAGGGCGGGAAGGCCGTTCACAGGCCTTCCGCTCCAGACTAAATATTGGCGGAGACGGGATGCTGGCGGCCTCCGCCATCCCACCTGATTTTATGCTCTCCCCACCTCCAAATCCGCCTCGGGGGAGAGCATAAATTACCCCCCAGGAAAAAGTTTCTGAACAATGTCCTGATATCTTTAAAATCAATCTTTATAAGCAGTCAGGGCCTTAGTTTAAAGTCTCATCCAAAAGACAGCGACCGTTTGTTAGTACATGCTGATAGCTTAGGTTTTGTGCTCCACTGCTGAAGTGGGGTTGAATCCAGTTTTGGCTCAGGCAAGATAGCTGTCAATTGAATCAAACTCTCTCTAAAATTTTAGCCTTTAATAGACTCTTTGTACTGTAAGTAGACTGAACCAAAATGCTGGGCCATCACCAATAGGGGACATTTCTCAAAATTTCTTAAACTTATTCAAGGACAGGAGTAGTAAATGTGAGTTAGATGTCCAGACCCTTTCTGCACCTCTGTTTGTATTGCATTAGTCTTGGACTGCTATCAGTCTTACATTGGAGCTGCTGCTTTGTGTGTTGAATGAATCCACAATCACTTAGCGTTCACTTTTATTTTAAGCGAACAGTGTAATTCCATGTAGTGCTCCTAATAAACTGCCTTGCTCTAATGGGGACAGGTCAGTGTTCAAGATTTCAGTTATTCTGCTGTGGTAGTTACTGAATGGAGGCCAGGTAATTTTCAGGTTGTGGAAGGGGCATAGAAAAACTCTAGCTCATTTGAAGGAATAACATTGCTTCCTTGCTAATGAGCAAAGGAGGATGTGAAACAACAATGAATTCCAGTGCTTTGAATTTTTCAGAGCTGAGCAGACTGTAAATGTGGCACCAGAGACAGAACCAATAAGAACTCTTAAAGGCAGCAGCTAGATGGTGTTATGACCGACTGCTGCAGTCAAAGCCCCCAATCAAAATATACGATTCTGATTGTGGTGGGAGAAACGCACTATTAATTCAATCCTGTCCCTCCACAGATCGCCTAACATATCATTTTAAACTTTCCAAATTTAATAAAAAGACCCAGCCAAATTGTACCATCTATTAACCCCTGAATGGGGCTAACCAAACCAGGTGTCTTTAAATCAACAAATTAACTGTTTAATTCGAAAAACTAAATTCTTAAACACTACTAAGAAATAAATGACATTTAAAATAGAAAAAATAAGAGTCCTTGCAAATTTACAGTTCAATGTTGCTTGAAATTCTCACAGCTGTCAGATGGGGGAAAAAGGTTCTTCAACAGTAGAACAGTCCGTAGTCTAATTCCAGCAGTAAGTGATGCTTTCCTTCTCCAGCGATGAATTTCCACAATTAACAACTTGCAAACTCTCTTTAAATGAATCAATTTGGCTTTAGAATTTTTTGAAGGGTGAACGATTGTCACAGTCGAACTTCCCTTCCTTCAGTTTAAATTAGCAGAGATCTCTGTTTTGGCTTGACTTCTTTTAGAATTTTGAGAGATAATGAACAAACAGACTAAATTCTCTTCCATCAGTTTAAATGGTCTGTTTCTCCTTTCAGGTGCTAACACACAGCTGTCTCTCTGTTTCTCCAGCTAGAACAGACTTTCTCAACTAAAAAGCCAGTTTAAAAGATAATTGCAACATTGTATATCTGGTCCTGGGTCTCTGAATGGCTGTTGCTGGGTAACCAGGATGCATTCTTTGAAGCTGGTTGGTTCCCTCTCCGTATGCTTGTATCTAAAGGCAACCAAAATGCACTTTCTCTAACTCCTGAGGCTTGCTGGTTCTTAAAGCAGAACGGCTCCTTTGCTGTCTTAAAGATACACCACATATTTCCTTGGAGGGAAAAAAGACAGGATCATGACAATGCTATAAGATTTTTGATAAGGTAGGCATGTTTTATACCCCCTTCTAAGGTGGGAACAGACTTGGCAGCACAACAGCTTGTTGTGAATCGACTTTATTAAGATAAAGGTAAAGACGAGTTTGTTAAGTTCTCAGATAAACTATTCGTAACAAACTCAGGCAGTGATTAACAGTCTAACACAGATACTACTCATATTAGTTGCTGGGCGGCAGAGCACACGACTCTTTCTCTTGCAGCTTTGGTCTTCAAGTTTTCGCTTTCTCTCTCGTCTCTTGTTGTTCTCTGCCATGCAGTGGCAAAGTCACAAGCTAACTTATTCTGGCAGCTTTACAGTTAACCCTCCCCTCATACCAATCAGTGTATTAAAGGATGTCTTTCTTAACCAACCAAGGATCGTTTTGTGATTGCCAACCTTTTCATTTACGCAATTAATACATAGAAAAAGTCTTTGTGTTAACCACCTTATCTCAATGCTTGTACTTTTCCGAGGATGCCTTATCTCACTACGAGACAAAACTATGCAGCACTGTCTGTTCTCACAGTCTAACACTTTTTGCTGCAAGTAAGCATTTTAAAACTTGACAATCTCCCAGAATCCCTCTGCCTTGACATCTTGCCTGTACTGTGCACTATTTCTTAAGTTTTCCACTTTACCATACTGCAAAGAAGGATTCTAATAAAGCTAAATGTTAGTGTATAATAACAAGTCATTTGTTAGTTTGTCGTAGCTAAATGCTAACAATTAGTATGCTGTTTAGTGACTTTTAGCAACCTAATGAGTAGGCCCAAAGCCATATTGCACACTGATGTACTACGTGCTCATTTTTACCTGACTGGGTGACAATAATGTGTTCTTCTTTGACCTCCTTATCTCGAGAGACAGTGGGTAAGCGCCTGGAGGTGGTCAGTGGTGTGTGGAGCAGCGCCTGGAGTGGCTATAAAGGCCAATGCTAGAGTGACCGGCTCTTCCACAGGTGCTGCAGAAAAATTTGATTGTCGGGGCTGTTACACAGTTGGCTCTTCCCTTGCGCCTCTGTCTTTTTTCCTGCCAACTGCTAAGTCTCTTCGACTCGCCACACTTTAGCCCCATGTTATTGCTGTGAAAAAAAGAAACCTGAAGGTATTTTATTCAGCAACTTGTGATTTATATTTGTGGCAGGAAAATGATTTTTTTAAAAATCTTATCTGGTAGAATGAGAGGAGTAGATTTGATCAATCTAAAAGAAGTATAGGAGAAACCAGGTATGGAATGCAATTGCTTAGAAAGCCATTTGACTGCCCCATCGAAGTGAATTAAAAAAGGATGCCAATTGCAACTGTGGAAACTTCGACAGAAGGAAAGGAGTCAGTGTCTGAAAAGCGAAGTGAGAATTCGAAGTGTCTAAAACACTGCACTGCAAGATTCCTGAAGAAATTCACATCCAGTTTTCAGGAAAGTTATTGAAATGAATGAAAATATATCATGCACAGCACAGTTGATCGTCTAAACCTGAAATAATTCACTGTGTTTAACTTGTACCTGCCAGGAGCAAAGCAAAATCAGCAAGTTCAAACCAAATTGTTTTGGGAAAAAATTTAATTTTCAGTTAAAATCAGTTCTTTAAAAAAAATCGTATTTTGAAATTTTATTTCATGTTTAATGAATTACAGGTTCATCACACCTCTGTTCAATTTCACAAGTTAATTATATATTTGCTTGTGAGTCAATTGCATTAGTGCATGAAATACAAAGCGTGTAAGAAAGGGCATCGTGCAGTAGAATTTGGGAGGGGAGAGGATCATGAATATTCAAGTGTAGGCTGCTCAGCACACTCTTATTCAAAATGGCAGCCCTGACTGGATTAGAGGGGAGCTAGTCCACTTCAAATATCTCCAAAACTTAGCTGGTTGGTGATATTCAAATTACAGTAGTACTGATTCTGCTGCCAGCAGCGACAAATAAAATTCTCATAAATTGAGTAATTTCTAGTAGGTTATTTCTTGTGGCCATACTGTATTTCACAAGGGTTCGGTTTGGATGTATTATCTTTCCTGTTCGGCAGGGGTTGTTCTCCTCCTTTTGTTTCATTCCATGTTCCAAACCTTTCATTTTGCTTGGCTCAATGGAGAAAGAGAAGTACAATTAGAGCAAATCTCAGCTTTTTAAACCTGTGATGCCCAGTAATTGCTATTTTAAATGGAAATCCACATCTATCATTCCCTGAAGTGACATTAGCAATTTGAGACTTTTGTCCTGGGGACAGAATAGTCAGACAGATGAGAGCTAATAAGCATTCAGATCTTTGACTGGCAGTATCAATTCCTGTCTATGTGCAGGAGTGTGATGGTGAATGTTCGAAGAATAGCACTTCATTTTTCTAAAGGAGTTCATCTATGTGGTTGTGACATTGAAATCAAATGAAAGTAATAACCTGCAAAGTGTTCAGTCTTCCTGTATTGACTTGAGTAATTCATCAAATGGAAAACAGAGGCAGAATCTGTTACAGAAGCACTTGCAGTAAGATAGTTAGAGATAACACTGCGCATTCTGTGTTGGATATATAGTCCTCCTGTGGTATTGCTCATGAACCAGTTGCATTCTCATGGACAATCGAATTTAAAATTCTCACCATTGTGTTTAAGATGTTACATGGAAATTTTCTGGGAATAGGGATTGGGAGTGGGGGGTGGGGTGGCAGAATGTGTACAGCTGCTTAAACAATTCATATCCTGAAGTTGCACCAAAGGTGCACAGAGTATTTGAATTAATTTACCTCAGTAAACTTGCATGGAATTCCCTCAATTGTTGAACAGTAACTTTCTGGCATAACTACAGCACAACTGGCATGGCCCTTTTGAGCTGAATAACCTGTATCTGTGCTGTAAATAATATGTAAAAATTAACTGGGGAAATCAAGTCCAATATGTCACAAGAACATGCACCAGTTTGACTTTTTCAATTTCCCACACCAGCTGTCCTTGTTACCTCACTGTGTGAGATTGATAATTTATTGCTGATTTTGTGCTATGGCCCATTTTCAGAAGAAACTAGGTGAAGCTTACTTAACAGGCAAATGAGACAGTAACTTTCTATAATCTGAAGTGGATTTAAACTAAGATCCCAAAGATAACCCATTGTACCACCCAGCCCCTAATATATCTTCATTGAATATTCATCTAACCTAAGTGACTTCACCTCTCTTTAGAGATGGTCTGGAAAGGGTGAATTAAGCAAATATGAACTAATTCACTTGGCTTGTATTCCTTTAAAATCATTTATTTCCCTTCCTAACCAGGTGTTAGAGAATTACAACAAGGGGAAAACAGCTTTACTAGGAGCAGCGAAGGTAATGGTCAGTCCGACAGAGGTGGATTTGAATCCTGACATGATTGTTCAGCAGCAACCTCAACCAATAGAGCATGGCGACCAAAGGAGGAACACCAGTCTAAAGTAAGAGCACACCACAGTAAATGCAGTGGTAAAATATACAGAAAGTCCAAAGCCGGAGATGGGGGTAAGGTATGGGTTATGGCTCAAGTTCTTCTGTTTGCTTTGTTGAAGGTAAAAATTCAGAGAACCTTAATAACTGATCTGTGCCTGCACATCATGAGACAGAAAAGTGGGAGGAAGATATACCTCTCTTGGGGAAAAAAACATAGTTTTTCTGTTTAGTTGTCGCTTAAACGCCCACTCAAAAACAGGATTTTCTGCTCCAAAACTAAAGGGGTGGCAAATGTAAGTGACACATGTCAGAACCTAACTAAAATTTAAAGGAAGGCAGACAGAATAGTGTATGAGATCCAGCTCTTGCACGGAATGTATTTATAAAACGATGGCTTGTTGATTCATATTGTATCACTTAAAAAAAAAACTCCTCTAATGCTCCACTTTTCTGTGTCCTTTTTCTGGAAGGGTGGGGTTGATTAAAGATGGGCATTTCTCTGCAAGTGGCTGTCAGTTCTAACGCAGTGTAACACAGACACATAAACCGAGATTTGAAGTGCAGCTTCTAATGTTGGGCACAGGTCTCTCTTGGATTGCAATTTTCAGTCTTGGTTGGTGGAGCATGTAACTAAGTTGAGATAGTGGGTTAGATAAGTCAAATGAGGGAACATTCCACAACCTTGCTTAGACTTCACTTAGAATACTATATCCAGTTTTGGCCCACTATATCTAGAGGCTTTGGAAAAGGGTCAGAGAAGGGCTGCAAAATTTATTCCCAGTTTAAACCTCTTTATCTTCAAGAGTTAGGTCTATATGATTTAGAGATATGTAGACTCGGATGATTTACTGGAAGTGGATAAAATAATGAAGGAATTAGATTGCGTGCATGTTCAAAGAAGAAAGGAAGAATGTGTTGATTTTTGATATTCTAATTAGATAAGTTAGGTAAGATGATGCGTATAAATTATGCAAGAGAAGAAATAGGTTGGATGTAAGGCAGTTCTTCCTTTCCCAGAGAATAGTAGCTCTTTGAACCAAATTGCTGGCTTATGCTGATCTGTTATATTGCTTCAAGAAAGAGCATTATTGTAAGTGTGTTGAGATTGGCCACTGCACCAAAGATCACCTCATATAACAGGTAGGTATCAAATAATATTTAGTGATGATTAATATAATCTCCTTGTCTAGTTTTAATCTCTTACAGGGATTGGAGAGTATTTTCCCAGATGTTTCGCCCTAACTGGATTTGGGTTTTGATTCCATTTTTCAACTGTCCCAGGAAATGGCATGGCATGTAGAGGGTAAAGAGTCCCTTAATTTCCAACTGTATGAGACAGGCCAGGTGAATTTTTCCTGACGGACATTTTTGCATGCTCATAACCATCACAATTTTCTGAACAAACCAAGTATGCCCTCCTTTCCCTTCTCACCCTTCCTTCTATTTGCCTTCAGTCTCAAGGAAGTACAGAATAAAAACCCAAAAATTACAAACTCCGTGATTTAAGTATTAGCAACTAGTTGGCTGAGGTTGGAGCTGTAACCGCTGCATGCATTTTGAATACCAGATTGTTGCATTGACCCCCTTTTTAATGCAATGTTTCATTATTATTCTGTCATTGTAACTGTCTGAATCAGCCTGAGAGCCAGAAAGTACTCCACTTCAGGCCACATGTTGCAGTAAAGTAGTATTTTTATCTCTCTTAGATTTTCCTCCACACAATGCATTGTTTCTTTTGCCAGTTTTTCTGCTGTCTAACCAACAGTTTGGTGATGCCGAGACTGGAGAGGAAAACGCCAGCTATTAATTGCTGCTTCACCCCGTACCAAAATCCTAAGTTCACACTTTCCCCAATGACTGTGGTTAGAGTTCCAGGCCTGTTATTCCACAACAAAATGCTTTGTCCTCACTCTACTTTTGGCAAATGAGAAGTATTGTACATTTCTTATTGTCAGAAATGCTGATAACTACCAGTTTATCAGATTTTCTGTTCTCTTGAAGCCAGTTACGTGGACACCAGCAGCCGTCCTATGTGTCACTCAAGTGAACATTATTCATGTGCTCACTTTGATATTTAGTGTAGAAAAACTAATTGACCAGCGAGAAAGGGAATGGACTGGGAGGGGAGCTGTACTGCAAATGGTGTTAAGTTGCTCTTTTGATTAGGGTTGTGAACAAAAATGGATTGGTTCAATGTAATGGTTGTTGTCCTGGAAAAATTGCAGAACTGCTAGTGCTTGATTTAATACAATAAGAAGTGTGCAATACCTTTCTTTCTTGGAAAGTATAATCAGGACAATGTTTTTGGGCGCTTTTATGTTTGGCACTTCTGTAATTTGGATCGTAGGACAGTGATATCCATTCAGTGGCTCCAACAGCAGGATCATGGGTCCATATTTTTCTAGGTCTTTGGTTCTGATGTTGGATACAAGACTTGATTTTAGCAATACAAACTTGGCACAAGGACATTGGTTCCCCAGTATCTGAGGGTAAAAAGGGGGGGGCGAGTGATAGGACAGGGAAGGACAAATGCAGACTTCTTTGTGGAAGATTGAGTATATTTTTGCAATGCTGTGAGTTACTGTTAACTCCATCAGACAGATTTTGCTCTCAGTGAATGGGAGCTATTCTATCACCCTACCTCAATCAGGCCCCAATTTTTCTCTCAGGGGTTCGAGGGCACAGGTTCAAAAATTTACATGTGTAACTACTGCTGTGTGGAATCTTGCAACCTGCTTTTTTATTATTTTTAATCTATAATGTTTAGTCTGTGTCATAATTTTCTCTAAGTGTTGCTTTGCCCTTCTGATCATCTTTTAATGTGTTTATGCATTTTCTTATATTCATCCCAATGAGTCCCTTCCCCTTTTTCCCTGCAGTATTTGTAAAGGTTGTTTTTTCTCTTTATTACTTTTAATTTTTAATCCACTTAAGGTCATACTTGTTTATTTTGAGCCTGTTGATGTTCAGTATGTTTTATCCTGCATGCTCCATATTATACCTTTAAAGGTATTCTATTTGTTGTCTGCTGAAGTGTTGTTGAATAACCTTCCCCTGTCTATTTACTTTAGTTGTTCCCTCTTTTTTAATTCAGCCTTTGAAATTTGGATAAATCAAAAATTGCATTGACTTGTTGCCTGAATCAAAGCCAGTCTGACTCTGGTCATGTGCAGTGTTGACTTCATGTTGGACCATGAGCCGCATTTTTTATCCCACATCACGTCTATCCCAAGGTGGCATTCTTCTCCCTCACGATGTTGACCACAAACACACCTGCTTCGCCCCACTGCTGCTGAAACCCTAATTCATATTTTAATCTCCTCCAAAATCAAATTCTCAAATACTCTACTAAGCTGTGTTCCTTTCTTCATCTTTTATCAGCTAATTAAGAATTTTGCTGCCCACGTCCTTTCCCATACACCCTTCAGATCTCTTCACAGTATTGCTTCATATTATCTGAGCAAACTTCAGTCATATGTACTAGGCCATACCCTGTGTTTTTCTGCCTTCAAACTAACTCTTGATCCCTCCTTCCTTCATTCCATTGGAAGCTGACATTTTTTTTAGCCAATATGCCCTTGTTCTCTGATTTCTCTCCCTGATTCACTTCACTTTGCTGTCTTTCTCCCTGCTTTCAGATGCCTCCTAAAGGCCCTTGGCCTCTTCCTATTCTTTCCTCAAATTATTGTTCCTTGTCCACCTCTTCTTCCCTTGTAAAGCCTCGGAACAGTTATTTCATGTGAGGAACGCTATGCGAGTGTAAGGTACTGTTGAGTTATTGGCACTTTTATATTGATAATATACTGTTAGCTCTATGGGTTCTACTGCTGAAAATGTGTAATGGAAGAAAATGCCATATCTCCAGTAGCTGGATACAAAATGTTTATTTCCTGCCTTACAAGAACAATCCCCCTCCCCCTCCCCCAACCATATCAGTGTGGTATTTTCATTTTCATGCCTTCCAGAACAACGCTGCCTATTTATTGCAGGTCAATGCTGAATTAAAAGAAATATTTTGCTGTGGACTCATTCTCAAAGCTTTGCATTTAGACTGTTCCAAAATCATTTCATGTAGGGTTCTGCAGCTAGTAGAGAAAGGAATTGAAAATGCCCAGTAGTTTGGCCTAAATTCAAACCTAGTTGCCTATCAACAGCCTACTCTAAATAGTGTCTACAGGACTGGTTTTACTGTCCAATGCACCTGGAGAAGTTGGTGAATAGGCCTTGCACTAGGGCCCTCTTAAATTAGAGGATTTGCAGGAAGTGAGCAAGACCAGGGAAACGTAGCCAGGTAAGTGAAACTTTTTTCTTTCTGCTTCCCCAGAGATCTTTGATCTGGGAGGTCTTCTGACTACTGCTTTAGGAGAGCAGTCAGTAGTTGTTAAAGATGGCAGCAATTCCCACATACATGCCAACGTAGAAAACTAGCAAAAATGACAAATAGCTGCAAAAAGAATGACATGGCTTCAAAATAATTGAGAGCTCCATAACAACTCTGAATATAAGAACATAGGAAATAGGAAGAGAAGTAGGTTTTTCAAGCCTGCTCCACCATTCGCTAAGATCATGGCTGATCATCTAACACAACTTCACTTTCCTGCATTATCTCCAAATCCCTTGATTCCCTTAGTATCCAAAAATCTATCAATGTCTCTTGAATATACTCAACAACTGAGCATCCACAGCTCTGTGGGGTAAAGAATTCCAAATCACATCCATTTGAGTGAAGAAATTTTTCCTCATCTCAGTCCTAAATAGCTGACGCTATTTTCTGAGACTGTGACCCTCGTTCTAAACTCCCCATCCAGGGAAAACATCCTCCCAGCATCTACCCTGTTAAGACCCTTAAGAATTTTCTATATTAAATGAGATCACCTCTCATTTTTCTAAATCATGGGGAATATAGGCCTAGTCTACTCAATCTCTCATCATAGGGCAATCTTCTCATCCCAGGAATCAGTCTAGTAAACCTTTGTTGCATTCCCTATAAAGCAAGTATATTCTTCCTTAAGTAAGGCAATCAAAGCTGTCCATAATATCACAGGTGTGGTCTCACCAAAGCCCTGTAAAATTGCAGCAAGACTTTCTTACAATTTATTTACTGTTATATTCCAATAATTTTGTAATAAAGGCTAACATACCATTTGCCTTCCTAATTGCTTACTGTAGCTGCATTTTGACTTTCAGTAATTCGTGCACGAGGACACTCCCGGTCTCTCTCAGTCCTAACATTTCAGTCTCTCATCATTTAAAAAAAAAAATTCTACATTTCTGTTTTTTCCTATGAACGTGGATAACTTCATATTTCTCGAGATTTTATTCCATCTACCAGATTCTTGTCCACTCAATTAACCTATCTATATCCTTTTGCAGTCTCTTTTGCAGCCTCCTCACAGCTTCCTTTCCAGTTTTGTACCATCTGCAAACTGACCCATTGTATGTAAAGATAAAGAGTTAGACTGAAAATGAAGTGGGACATAGACTTGGCATAACCTACAGTGTAGATGTGCTCAACATTCCATCTCTTTTATTGCAGTGCACAAAAGCAGTAATGACAGCAGCGATGAAATTACCGGAGGAGCCCATTGATGCTGAAGGATTAAGAATTATTTCTATCATCCCTCACCACCCCTCCCACAGAAAACTTTAATTTTTGACATCTAATTTGATGCATGTATCAACATTTTAGAATCTACACTGATTCTGAGTTTGCATACCAGTATTTTCTTTAATTAAGTACAGTACATCATCACTTCAACCTTGGAGAGAGAAGCAGAGTTAACTTTTCAGGTCTGACCTTCTGATGAAGGGTCACAGATCTGAAACGGTAACTCTGCTTTTCTCTCCACGGATGCTGCCTGACCTGCTGACTATTTCCAGGACTTTCTGTTTTTATTTCAGATTTCCAGCATCTGCAGTATTTTGCTTTTATTATCACTTCAACCTTACTTTCTACAGGAACAGTGATAGGAATTGATAAATGAAGCAAGTTGATGTATTCGCATCAGGAAATAGCCATCTTCTCTCAAAAAAAAAACTGGACTTAGCCTTGAAGAAAATGAACCTTCAAGTAAGGAACAGGCAGATATGCCCCAGAAAGTTCATTTTGAGGAAAACAAAATGTTTTTAGAAGGAACCATCTGATTCTGACAGGTTCTAATCTCACTTTCCAAATGATCTGACTGGTGATATTGACAACTTCCAGTGCCACTGAAAAAAGTTGGCATTTCTTGTAAAAAGCTGATATATGGATTGAGAAGTTGACTGTCAGAAATGGTTGACATGTATGTTTCTGCCCCCATTTCTGGGCACTGAAGGCTGCCTGAGGGAGAGACTTCTACCAGGGGCACGTTAGGGTATGATGATAACCTCAACTCAGAAATATAGTGGGGTTCAGGCGATTGCTAGTAGAGGGCACTTCAGGTGCAGTCAATCTGCATGATGCTCAGGTGATGACAGGAGACGGGACAGTGATGAAATTACCGGAGGAGCCCATTGACGCTGAAGGATTAAGAATTATTTCTATCATCCCTTCCCCCCCCCCCCCCCCCCCACCACCACCACAGAAAACTTTCATTTTTGACATCTAATTTGATGCATATAGTAACATTTTAGAATCTACACTGATTCTGAGTTTGTATCTCAGTATTTTTGTGAATTGCACTTAATGGTTTTATAGGGATTATAGTAACAAAGTAACAAGTCATTCTTGGAGTATGCCACTTTAAATCTTCTTCATCAGATGATGTGAGACCAAAGATGTAATCTTTGCTTATAGCCACGTGTCCACGTGGAGAGAAAAAATTGACTCCCAAGTTCCATTGTTGTTGAAAATGTTAGTATGATGCACTGACTATATATGCTGCTGCTGGTTCTTAACCAATGTCCTAGTAGTTCTTAACATCTGTTTAAAGTAACATGAGTTATGGTTTCAGTCTGTAGCAATATGAGGAAAGAATGAAATAACACCTAAAAGAAAAGGGGATAAAAGGAGAAACTGAACAGTGTGGCAGGCTTGTGTAAATTATATGGTAAAAACTTAGCCTGTTTGGAATTTGCAAATCTTCAGTGCATGAAGATTGAAATCTAGCTGGAGAGAATTTTGCTGTATTTTATACTAGTGTTATGGCAAGTTCCAAGATTGTTGAACTACCCCACTGTAAAAATTTCCAAATAAATCACATCTAAACATTTAATTTTATGCACCTTGATTACTCACCAAAACAGATGACATTTTAAAAGTGTGATAAAGTCAGAGGTAATAAAGCAAGTACAAATTTACTCGGTAGATGAAGCAAAGAATATTATCAACACCTTTGGCATAATTGATATTTGTAAAGCAAATACATGGTTGAGAAATTTGAAAAACATTTTTTGGTATGAAGTAATGTAATATTCGAGCAACTAAGTTTAACCAGCCGAAAGAAGAAATTAATCAGTTAATTTGCTGATCGGATTGTTGTACTGTCTTGTGGATAATTGTGAATATAGAAACTTGCACAATTAAATGTTCCATCACAGACTATTTCTAAGTCTTCAAAACGCTGACCACATCCAAAATGATTCTAAGTTTACTCTCTAGTAAGCTGTCAACTAGGTACATTTGAGGAAAATATTTAAGAATGAGCAGTCCATATTCCTGATAGATAATCCTATTGAATCCATAAAATACAATATGGATGTGCTGCATAGATGGAGCAAACTAAATCTTCGCAGTGAGCTCAATAACCCAACAGAGAGGCTTAAATTTGTGCAGTGTGGCGAATCATTCCGGAGTAAATGTATGCACAGCCATATTAGCATTAGGGTTTAAAGACGGGGCATTATGTAGATGTTTTCTCAGAACACAGCTTGATTTGCAATGCCGCTGAAGAAACTCGAGCTTTCCTAGGAATTGTCAATATCAGGGGAAACAAATTGTGTCCAATGAACCTTTTGCTCAAGAACCATCCAGTTGAATTTAAACGTGACATCGGAGCAGATGCCATTGTGGTCAGTTTGTAAATAAACAGGAAATAAATACTCCTTTTGTAACTGAATAAGATTCTATTTGGAATAATAACAGAAAATACTGGAAATACTGAGCAGGTCTGGCAGCATCTGTAGAAAAATAAACAGAGTTCACATTTCAAGTTGATGACCTATCGTCAGAACTGAACAGATTCTGTTTGATCCTGGGTGTCAGATCTCCAAGGGTGCTTTCTGAGTACGTTAACAAAAGAAGAAATATCAGTACAAAAGGAAATTAATGTTCAACAACAGAGAAGCCTTTTAGGATGAGCAACAACCAAGGCCCAAGGTTTAATTTCTAAAAGTGACACAGATGTCCGAAAAACAGAAGTACGAAAGGCAATTCCTGAAATCATTTCACGTTCTGAGGAAAGTAAAAGATGAGTACACTACAAAGTTCAGGTATGATGCCCAACTCTCTTTCCTCATGACTCCATGACATAGCTCATTACCTCTAAGGTTAAGAATAATTTGGGCACTATGGACCGGCTGGGAGTAATAAAGAAGACAGTAGTGATAGTTGCCCATCAAAGTGGATACGTTTGCATTTGTGTTGATTTTCACTGAACTGAGTGGGAGAATTTGGCAAGAAATTGACCAACTGTTCATAGTTGATCAAATGCTAAGAGCAGCTTTTGGATTCAAAAATCTACTCAAAATTGGTATTCCGACTCTGAGTATTGGAAAGTGCTATGGGTTAAAGATTGATCCTTTCCATAGCCCAACTACGTGGCAGTGCTCTCTCCTAAATCCACTGTTATCTGTTGCACCTCAAGTGGTTTCTCCTGCCATGCCTGCAAGGTCATTTCTAGTATACCCCAGAGTTCTACCCTTGGCCTGTTACTCTTCATTTACCTGCTGCCACTGTTGATGTTATCCAGAAGCGCAGAGTCAGCTTTCACGTGTATGCTGATGACAGCCAGCTCTATGGCTGAATTTTACCAGCTCCCTGACACCGTGGATCTTGGTGGGGGGCCTGTAAAATTCTTTGGGGAGAGGCCCGCCTCAACCCCCGACGCGCGAAGGGCCCGTCACACATTACCAGTGGCGGGGGGACCTCGGTGTGGCTCCCCGCCCCTTCATTTAAATATTTAAATGAACATTAATAAGATGCAAATGACTTTACCTGCTGGCGGTGGCCGTCCCAGGCCGATTTTACGGCCGCCGATCGCAACACGCGCGCGTTCGGAACGCCATACGGAGTTCCAAGGCGAGAAACTGGTGGTGGGGAGGACTAAAATTATCAGGGCAGATGAGGGGGAGCAGGGAAAATGTTTTTATTGGCTGTGGGGATGGTGGAAAGGGATTGAAGGACAAAAGTGACGAGGTTGGGGGGGAATGTTCGTGAGTCAGTAAAGTTAATTCAGGGTTGCTGGCCCTAAAATAGACATTGTGAGGGGGTGGGGAGGGAAGGGTTCCAGATTCCAATAAAATTTTAAAACAAGGTTTTAACTAATTTTGCCTTTAAATATTAAAATTCCATCTAAGGTCACCGAAGCCCTTTAAAAATGGTGCCAGCGTCTGTGCGGTGACACCGGCCACCATTTCCGGGGATGATGTCATCGGGGGCGGCCGCTCTGCCCCCTCTATTTAAATGAGTCCCCGCGCGTAATGTCGCAGGGGCTCGGCGGCAGCACTTCCGTGTCGAAAGGCCGCCACTTTCACAGTGCGCTGCCGCAGAGTGCGGCGCACTGATAAAATTCAGCCCTACATCTCACTTCCTCCTGCTGCTGTCATCATTTCCAACTGAATGAGTCAAACATTTCTCCTCAATGTCACTAAAACCAAAGCCATTCTCTTGGCTCCTGTAAAATACCTTGCATCTCTGGCCTTAAATCTATCTTTCAGCATAGTTGTCACCTCAGACTTGGCCCCAGAGGTGAATAACCTTGTTGTATTGCTTAACCCTGTGCTCAGCTTCCTCCCTATTTTCAATCTATCACCAAGGCTACTTTCGTTTACCTTTGCAACATGGCTCATTGCCACTGCTGAAACCCTAAGCCAAGCTTTTGTTCTGCTGCTGGACCACTTGGGTGATTATCATGCCTCCCCATTTCTATTCACGAACCACAGATTATCCAGTATGTCACAATCTGTGTTCTCACCGCAGCAAGGCCCACATTGTTATCACTGCTGTCCTCACCAAGCCCCACTGGCTTTCTGGATCCCAACGACTTGACTCTGATTCTTACCCTTACTTTTAATTCCCTCCATGATCTCTTCCAGCTCTATGTCTCTGAGCACTGACCAGTTCTCTCAACATGGGCCATTTTTCTGTACTACTGATGGCGGCTGTTCCTGCAGCCATCTTACTCCCGAGCTTGGGTTCTTCCCCTCAGCAGCTCCTATCTTCCTTCCTGCCATCCGAAATGTCTGAGACCTCCTTTTCCAACACCAGCACCTCCTTCTCCCCCTCCACTGCCCTTCTCTTTCCCCCCCCCCCCACCCCACTTTTCTACCCCAAACTCGGGGTCCACTTGTTATCCACTATTACATTAAGCACTCTGATGTTTCTCTTTCTATATAAAATAGAAAGAGATATAAAATTGTAAGTTGTTGCACTTCTATTAATTACATTTATAACCCCATTTACTTGATACTATTTCAAATAACTACTGTTAGGAATTTCATATGTAGCAGAACATTTCCAAGGGCAAATGTTGCAAGTACTTAAGAGTGTCTCAATGGTGTTCTTTGCGACATAGATAATATTCTGATTTTCATCCAGGTTGGAATCTTTGCCGAAATAGGACAGCACTCGAGACCAAATCCAATTACAATCAAGCAAAGGAGCAGGCTGGGCAGAAACAAACACCTGTGGCTCAATCATTAACTACAGTAGCATCAACTGGTCCTGATAACCCAGAGAGCTATTGTACAAGATCTGGACATCTTTCAAAACCACCATCCAGAATGTACTTATATAGATGAAAGTCAATGACAGGAAAGTTTAAAGAAAAGCTTTTTTTCATATTGGTTTGGGTAGTGTCAGGTCCCACTTCAATACAAGTGTGACCTCCTTGTTAACTCGAGGGGGTAGCATGTGCGTAGTATGCAGAATATCTTTAAAGGTTCTGACTGCATGTAGTATGAGAAGTTATTTTCCTAAGTGTCTTGGTCATTCGTATTAAATATTTATAGTAACAGTTGTCTGATGGAGCTGTTGTATAGATAGGGCTGATCTATTCAAGAGGAATAGGCTTGTTGTGCCTAATAGTATGCCTATTCTTGAAATTTCCTATTTATTTTTCAGGGATGACAGGTACATATCAGATGCAATTTCCAATTCATTCCACGGCCTTTCTGCAGTACTTTACAGGTTGTTGTTTCTCTAACCCCAAATGCTTATTCTTTGGTGATACACATGGTGCTCCTTTTTCTTTTATCTTTAGCATATATTGCTGGGTGCAAAGCCAATTCCAGTATTTCTGCAGAAAATTTCAATTTCTTCTGACCACATTCTTTGATGACTAAAAAGTTGATTTAGATGATTTGCACAAAAATCAATGATAAATTATTTTTCTAAGAGGTCACAACTGCAGATGACCTGAAGAATGGAGGGATACTCTCCAGGTGATGACATATAGAATGAGTTTACTTAATGGAGTTTTGAAAAATGGTTTCCTCTTAATGGCTCAGTTAATAAAGTCAATATATACTAAATAGGTCCCAAATTCAATATTAGATTTCCACCAGCCTTCAGTAAGAATGTGATGTGAACTCATTGGTTTCAGATTAGGAAGGCTTGGGACGTGGAGATTCAACCAGTGTTCCTGCTCTTAATCACTGTCCAGTGTCTCTACTGGAATATTTGTGTGAATGGTAGGTGAGCCTAGGGCTCAACCATGATGCTTCCGTAGTCAAATAGTCTATTGGCTCTCACTGTATAAGCTTCATAAAGCAAGGTAGAAAAAGGTGACTAGAGTTTATGGAACTATATACCCAGCATGGTTCAGAACTTAATATCAGGTGCCTATTGATTTCCAATTCCATGAAACATACAGGCTTGTTCCAACAGCCTAATGTGCAAAGATACCACCTGATGTAGCTCTAAATCTATAGACAGCTGAAGGTCTAAGTTTGAATCCCAGTTTCTGTTGATATCAGCCAGGATAGCAAATGGAGTACACTACAGTTGGGCTCAGGCAGAGTGAAAAGATCAGTCAGGTTCAAATTGTTTGATTGATCTGGTGGCCCCTTGTTGGGAACATATGTGTGTTATGCACTTTGAATGGTAATAGGATTGGGCTGGGATGTTGTGTCCCTTTACAGTCAAATAGGCTATCAGCACTGTTGTAAAGTTACATTAACAATGATAATTTAGGAAATGTACTAGAATGCAGCAGATACCTGTGGAACAGCAGCTTCCCTTCAGCACCTTCAGAAGACGGGATGGAAAGGGAAAAACATAGGTGACAAAAAGCTTATCTCTCTGAGCATTTAAGGCAGCTTTTGTTTTTGTTATTCTGAAGTTTCCTCTTTTGTTCAGCACTTTCTCCTTTTGATGCTTTGCTCGATTCTAGCTTGTGAATCATCTTGAAGTTATTTCTTCCATTCAAATTTACTTTTCAGTCTGTTCCATTGGCAGACTTATTTGAATATTGCACCTCTAATTTGATTCATCACTGTCATTGTTCCTCAAATTCCCATCTATATCAATTTTCAAGACTATAGCTTTTTCTTTATTCAGGTTTCTCTCTAATTTTAACATAGGAACAGGAATAGGCCATTTAGCCCCTCAAGCCTATTCTGCCATTCAATAAGATCATAGCTGATCTGTGACCAAACCACATATACCCATCTTTGCCTCATTTGACATCAACTGCTGTTTACGAAAGAGTTCCAAGCGTTTTCTACCCTTTGGATGTAGAAGTGTTTCCTAATTACACTCCTGAAAGACCTGTCTCTAAATTTTTAGGCTATATCCTCTAGTCCTAGAATCCTCAACCAATGGAAATAGTTTTTCTGTATCTACCCCACGTGTTCCTCTTTAATATTAGGAAAATTTCAATCAAATTATCCCTTAATCTTCTAAAGTTTAGGGATTACAACCCTAGTTGGTGTTAATTCTCTTTATAATTTAATCCAATGGAGTCCGGGTATCATTCTATTAACTTTACTCTTCACTCCCTCCAGGTTTATTTAATAAACAACAAAATTATCAGTTTATTATAAAACAAGTCAAAGAACAAAGAAAATTACAGCACAGGAACAGGCCCTTCGGCCCTCCAAGCCTGCGCCAATCCAGATCCTCTATCTAAACATGTTGCCTATTTTCTAAGGGTCTGTATCTCTTTTCTTCCTGCCCATTCATGTATCTGTCTAGATACATCTTAAAAGATGCCATCGTGCCTGCATCTACCACCTCCGCTGGCAACGCGTTCCAGGCACCCACCACCCTCTGCGTAAAGAACTTTCCACGCATATCCCCCCTAAACTTTTCCCCTTTCACTTTGAACTCGTGTCCTCTAGTAATTGAATCCCCCACTCTGGGGAAAAAGCCTCTTGCTATCCACCCTGTCTATACCTCTCATGATTTTGTACACCTCAATCAGGTCCCCCCTCAACCTCCGTCTTTCTAATGAAAATAATCCTAATCTACTCAACCTCTCTTCATAGCTAGCGCCCTCCATACCAGGCAACATCCTGGTGAACCTCCTCTGCACCCTCTCCAAAGCATCCACATCCTTTTGGTAATGTGGCGACCAGAACTGCACGCAGTATTCCAAATGTGGCCGAACCAAAGTCCTATACAACTGTAACATGACCTGCCAACTCTTGTACTCAATACCCCGTCCGATGAAGGAAAGCATGCCGTATGCCTTCTTGACCACTCTATTGACCTGCGTTGCCACCTTCAGGGAACAGTGGACCTGAACACCCAAATCTCTCTGGACATCAATTTTCCCCAGGACTTTTCCATTTACTGTATAGTTCACTCTTGAATTGGATCTTCCAAAATGCATCACCTCGCATTTACCCTGATTGAACTCCATCTGCCATTTCTCTGCCCAACCCTCTGCCCAACTCTCCAATCTATCTATATTCTGCTGTATTCTCTGACAGTCCCCTTCACTATCTGCTACTCCACCAATCTTAGTGTCGTCTGCAAACTTGCTAATCAGTCCACCTATACTTTCCTCCAAATCATTAATGTATATCACAAACAACAGTGGTCCCAGCACGGATCCCTGTGGAACATCACTGGTCACACGTCTCCATTTTGAGAAACTCCCTTCTACTGCTACTCTCTGTTTCCTGTTGCCCAGCCAGTTCTTTATCCATCTAGCTAGTACACCTTGGACCCCATGCGCCTTCACTTTCTCCATCAGCCTGCCATGGGGAACCTTATCAAACGCCTTACTGAAGTCCATGTATATGACATCGACAGCCCTTCCCTCATCAATCAACTTTGTCACTTCCTCAAAGAATTCTATTAAGTTGGTAAGACATGACCTTCCCTGCACAAAACCATGTTGCCTATCACTGATAAGCCCATTTTCTTCCAAATGGGAATAGATCCTATCCGTCAGTATCTTCTCCAGCAGCTTCCCTACCACTGACGTCAGGCTCACCGGTCTATAATTACCTGGATTATCCCTGCTACCCTTCTTAAACAATTCTTCAGTCCTCCGGGACCTCACCCGTGTTTAAGGATGCTGCAAAGATATCTGTTAAGGCCCCAGCTATTTCCTCTCTCGCTTCCCTCAGTAACCTGGGATAGATCCCATCCGGACCTGGGGACTTGTCCACCTTAATGCCCTTTAGAATACCCAACACTTCCTCCCTCCTTATGCCGACTTGACCTAGAGTAATCAAACATCTGTTCCTAACCTCAACATCCGTCATGTCCCTCTCCTCGGTGAATACCGATGCAAAGTACTCGTTTAGAATCTCACCCATTTTCTCTGACTCCAAGCATAACATTCCTCCTTTGTCCTTGAGTGGGCCAATCCTTTCTCTAGTTACCCTCTTTCTCCTTATATGTGAATAAAAGGCTTTGGGATTTTCTTTAACCCTGTTTGCTATAGATATTTCATGACCCCTTTTAGCCCTCTTAATTCCTCGTTTCAGATTGGTCCTACATTCCCGATATTCTTTCAAAGCTTCGTCTTTCATCAGCCGCCTAGACCTTATGTATGCTTCCTTTTTCCTCTTAGCTAGTCTCACAATTTCACCTGTCATCCAAGGTTCCCTAATCTTGCCATTTCTATCCCTCATTTTCACAGGAACATGTCTCTCCTGCACGCTAATCAACCTCTCTTTAAAAGCCTCCCACATATCACATGTGGATTTACCTTCAAACAGCTGCTCCCAATCTACATTCCCCAGCTCCTGCCGAATTTTGGTATAGTTGGCCTTCCCCCAATTTAGCACTCTTCCTTTAGGACCACTCTCGTCTTTGTCCATGAGTATTTTAAAGCTTACGGAATTGTGATCACTATTCCCAAAGTAGTCCCCTACTGAAACTTCAACCACCTGGCCGGGCTCATTCCCCAACACCAGGTCCAGTATGGCCCCTTCCCGAGTTGGACTATTTACATACTGCTCTAGAAAACCCTCCTGGATGCTCCTTACAAATTCTGCTCCATCTAGACCTCTAACACTAAGTGAATCCCAGTCAATGTTGGGAAAATTAAAATCTCCTATCACCACCACCCTGTTGCTCCTACATAGTCTTAACCAATAATGAAGTAAAACATACATACACTGATTGAAATATTAAAGCCCCTTATTTATCTTAACCCCCCCCCCCCTCCCCCACACACACACACACACATATATGCCGGTTAACTGGGAAAAATAAAAGGGATTTTTGTTTATAGCACTGTTACAAAGAAAACAACAAAAAACACTTAAGCAGGAATACTTGTCCTTGGTTTTGGTTTGGCATCCCAAATGCGTATACATGGCTGTCACTGGGATCTTCCAAGAACAGTTCTTTCCAGGCGATGTTGAAGATCAGTTTGGGTAGAATTTCCAAGAAATGCAGCTATAGAGGCTTTAAATAGTCTTACAGCAGAAATGCAGCAACAAGGTTTCAGTTCCCACACATTCGATATGCAGGGGTTTCTTCAAATACAGTTGGAAATAGGAAACTGAACACACTTTATGCAGGGTTTCTTTTCAAGAGACAGAGAGCTGGGTTGTCTTTGGCAGGCAAAAACCAATTGTCTGTTGTAACAGTTCAAACTGAAATTAAAAACATTTCAGAAGTCAAGCCTCCTGACCTCTATATAAATCTTAACCTGTCACTTCATTGCAAAGATCTCCCCAAGTCAAAAACAATCACTGCTGGGTGATTATCCACAGACAGGTGCCTTCCAGTAAAACTTGTTTACAAGCCAAATCCAGGAACCTTCTGGTGACTTCTTTTTTTAAAAAAAACAAAGTTCAGCATCTCTTCAAGATTCGAGATGAATCAATGTCCATAATTCAACTATAAGTCCCTAAAACATATTTTACAAAAAAAAGAAGCAGTCTCATAACTATATAAAGGCCAGCATTCCGTTAGCCTGATGAAAGGCCACAGACCTGAAATGTTAACTCTGTTTCTCTTACCACAGATGCTGCCAGACCTACTGAGTATTTCCATCACTCTCTGTTTTTATTCCATTAGCTTGTTTGATTATATTTTTGTACCTGCCCATAACATTTTAATGATCTATCTACATGGACCCGTAAATTTCTTTGGACTTCCACTGCTTCTAACTTTTCACTATTTAGAAAGTACTTTGATCTCTCCTTTTTAGGTCCAAAGTTGATGATCACCCATTTGCCTGCATTGAAATCCATTTGCTACAATTTTGCCTATTCAATTAATCTATTAATATCTTCTTGTAATGTTATGCTTCCACTTACACTGCTTACAAATGCCACCCATCTTTGTGTCATTGACAAACTTGGATATGTGACACTCTGTCTTGTCATCTAAGTCATTAATAAATACAATGAATAGTTGAGGTCCCGACACAGATCCCTGTGGGACACCAGTTATCACATCCTGCCAATTCAAGTACCTGCCCATTATCTCTACTCTCTGTTTCCTGCCACTCAGCCAATCTCCTAACCGGGTCAATAATTTGCCCTCGGTGCCACGGGCTTCACTAGTTTTTGAACCTAGCAAATCCATTGCCATTCCTAAATTGATTCCTTGTATTTATTTTCTTTTTACTGTCTTGAATCTGCACATTCTCCAGTTCTATTTAACCTGTAGGAGAAACAGATTGCAATTTTGATTTATCTGTGCGTATTTATATGTGATGTATAATCTTTCGTAAACCAACTCAATTAAAATGACATAACCACAATCTGGCCATCAGCATGAATGAAGTACAGAATTGTTAGAGGACTATTTACTTTTAAGGCACCTCAAGAGGACACTTATTTCATATGCTATATTGTATAGCTACATCTACAGCACAGTTAAATGACATCATAGAGTTTCATATCAGTAATTAGAATAATCTAGTGCCAAATGACACTTCGCGTGAATGAACAGAAATTTACCACCATTAACCATCATAACTTGATTTTCAGTATTATACTAGCACATAAGTTGGGTTAAATTTAACATCATACAATTCAATTTTAACATGTTGTGGTGCAAGATATTGCTGGTTTGTTTGCACTATTAGGCCTGTAAAATGAATTATGCATATATAAAGACATAGATGCACTTGCATAATTACACTGTACCAGTCACAGAAAACTTCCATTATCGTAACTTGTTTAAATGATATAAGTCAGCTGTGGATACACATCTTAAAATCGTAACTGCCAAATTACTTTTTCCACATAACATTTCTCACCTTTTCACTTTTATCTGTGGCAATATTGTTACTACTGCTGCTGATACTCAAGGATTTTAATCCACAAGTTATTAGCCACAAAACCAGTGAAAATAAATCCCTTTTTATGTCAGTAATGGTGTCTGCTCATCGTTCTTGTTAATACAGCTTTTGTGTTGTCTAAATATCATTGAAATAATTTATTCAGCAACTGTACACTTTGACACCAACATGTTCATTCTAGCCGTGACAGCTGACCAATTCCCTGCTGACTGTCTGTAACCAGTGTATTTTCCAGTTTTGTCAGCTGACCCACTCACACCTGACTTTCTCAAACCCAGGTAGTCTGCAGTTCTAACCAACAGAACCACTCTCTGTGACAACAACTTGCTTGTTTTTTTTATTCACAGGATGTGGGCATTGCTGGCAAGGCCAGCACTTATTGCCCATCACTAATTTTCCTTGAGAAGGTGGTGGTGAGGCACCTTCTTGAACAGTGTGTCTGTGTGGTGAAGGTACTCCCACAGTGCTGTTTGGTAGGGAGTTTCAAGATTTTGACCCAGCGATGATGAAGGAATTAGGATATATTTCCAAGTCAGAGTGGTGTACGACATGGAGATGGTGGTCCCATATGCCTACTGCCCTTGTCCTTCAAGGTAGTAGAGGCTGTGCGTTTATATAGTGCCTTTAATGTACAAAAGCACCCCAAGATGCTTCATGGGAGCATAGTAAGACAACAATTGTCACCGAGCCACAGAAAAAGCTATCAGGATAGATAGCTAAAATCTTGCTATGTTTTAAGAAAGTATTAAAGGCAGATGAAAAAGTTTATGGAAGGGAATTTCAGAGCTTGGGGCCTAAATGGCTGAAGGCCTGGTCAAGGGTGGTGGGACAGAGAGAGTAGAGGATACATGAGGATAATTGGAGAAGCTGTTGAGTTCTTGGAGGGTTGCAGGGCTGGAGGAAGCTATAGGAAGGGGCATGACCATGGAGAGATTTAAGACAAAATTTTAAGTTTTGGTGTATCGGGAACCGCTGTAGGTTAGTGAACAATGAGCAATGTTAGAGTAATGTAGGGTGATGTGTGAGTGGCACTTTGGGTTGCAATATGGGTAGCATAGATTTTGATGAGCTCAGATCTATAGAGGGTGGAAGATGGAAGCCAGCCAGGAGAACATTGGAACAGTTTTGGAAGCCAGCCAGGAGAACATTGGAACAGCACATGGGTGGTGGCAGAGGAGTAGATGGACAATGTTTTGCAGGTGGAATGAGGTGACCTTTGTGATGGAGGTAATATTGGGTTGGAAGTTCAGCTCAGGGTCAGATAGGGTGCTGATGCTGCGAACAGTCTGGTTCAGTGGCCAAGGAGGGGGATTGAATTGGATGCTTCAATAAGGGGGTGATGCCATCACCCATGAGCCAAGTTTATGTCAAGGCCATGATGTCAATGCAGTAATGCAAAATAAGGTCATGGATGTCATGGACCTTGTGACAAAGGGAGGGACATTTTGGGGGTAGATGCAGAGAGGAACAATAATTGTTGATCCATTGATGGAGTCCGGGGTGCACTGGACAAGAAGGAGTTTTGCAAGATTAGCCCGCAGTTGGGTGCGTTGAGTGGGAAGGGCGGCAAGAGAGGAGGATGGGGCAGTTTGAGTTGCTGCTCATAAGGAAGCAGTAATGAATGCCTCAATAGGCCCTTGGAAAATGCTGAGAGAAGCAGAGAGGAAAGCTGAGGCCTTATTCATGAGGGAGCCAAGTCTGGGACGGTGGCAGTAGAATAGGAAGGTAGAGGAGCAGGTGGGGGTTGATGGGGGAATGGACAAAGTACCTGAGGTGAGAAATGAAAAGTTGCATGGTTAGGTAACAGGGAGGAAGATGACAGGAGAGATTAGCCTAGGAGGTATAAAGCAAGATGGATGTCTTAGACTTGGGATCTGGAGCGGCAACCAAAAAAGCACTTAAAAAGGATGCACAGAAATTTGAAGTTACGTAGGTACGACAAAGATTAGGATAGATATGTCCTGGTTGTAAATGGGGAATAGGGAGCAGATAATAAGAGTCCAAGGTTAAAGTCCATGCTAGGATGAAGTTGATTTGTCAATGGGGTGGTTTTAGTTCGGAGACAGGTGTGGGGGGCAAATGAGTCAAGGAACAGTTTGACAGGCAGGATATCAGTGGGCACGCTGCTAGAGGTTTTTCTGTGGAAAATGGAGAGTGGGGAAAACATGGAAAATCAACCATGGCTAGCAGTAATTTGATCCAGGTGATCAACGGAGGTGAGTAGTGGTTTTGGTGATTAGTAGTGCACACGACAGATCCAATATACCAGCAGACGGAGGAAGTGCATCAGTGAAAAATAGGAAGCAGGCAGTAAACAGCAGAGCAAAGGTCATTTGGCAACACTGGATCAGAATTCAGAACAGGATGGGAACTAGCAGACATAGGTCAGAGCTAGCTCAGCATCAAATGAGGAACAGATAGTTGAGAATGCAGCAGTAGGCCAGATATTAGAATTGAGATGATCCAGCTGTGAATACAGTGCCCATAGAAAATGGCAGCAGCATTTGAGGTCACTGTCATGACTAAAGAACATATTGCATTTATGTAGTGCCTTTTAACGTAATAAAGCCTTGCAAGGTGCTTCACTGGGGTATTATAAAACAAAATTTGACACCAAGTCACATAAGGAGTTATTAGGACAGATGATCAAACGCTTGGTCAAAGAGGTAGGTTTTCTGGAGCGTCTTAAAGGAGGAAAGCAAAGTAAGAGGCAGAGTGGTTTAGGGAGGGGTTTCTGGAGCTTAGGGCCCAGGCAGCTGAAGTTATTACATCCAGAAGCAGTGGAGAAATGGACTTAGGCCCAGAAGAAAGCAGATTTCTGTCCAGGACCTGCACAACAGCAAAATAAAACTGAGAAACAAGAAGTACAGTCAGAGGCTAGCAGATAACCGCAGCAGTTGAGGGATGGGCTTTCGGCTAAAACAAAGTTACCTTGAAATTAAAAGGGACTGAATAGCTGAGCAGAGTCACAGCCACTGAGTATTGTATTGCAATCCCGTAGAGCACTATAAGCCTGATGGCAAAGAAATCCAGGAATCTGGGAAGTCAAATCTGAGCAGCATTACATCTGTAGAAAGGAGCTCGAGCAGTGCACCTCAATGTCCATTCCCTGATCACTGTCTTTAACACATGCACATTGTTTACAAATGCAAATAGAATGATCAAAGCCATCAAAAATGTGTCTTTGCTAAATATGTTTTCAATAAGGAAATGCCTCTTAATAAATGTACTCACCTTGCTTGCAGTTTACTTGCTTGTTCTAGACATGTCATAATGCACAGTAATGTGTTTCCCGCTCCTCTTGTACAGTGATTCATAAAAACTGACTTCAGCAGCAGCAAAGGATTTTGTTCCTACTGATTAGGAAATGTTCATAATTTACTGATTGGAGACGAGTGACGGTCAGAAAAGAGGGATGATTGAAATGTAGACAAACAAAACGGAATTGAAATGAAAGGTAGTAACCAAAAGGAAATGTGTGAAAGACGAAAATATTACAACGCAGCTTGTCGAGGAGCTGCCTGATCAATATGTTGTTGTGCGCTGTTCCTGCTTGGATACAAATTTTAAAATTGAGGCATTGCCAGACTGGAAGGTCAGTGAGCATAGGTGTGACAGGTGAACAGGATTTGGGTGTGAGTTCGAATTCAGGCAGAAGAAGTTTGGATGAGCTCAAGTTTATGTAGGGTGGAAGATGGGAGGCTGGCCAGCAGAGCATTGGAATAGTCATGTCCAGAGGTAACAAGGGCATGGATGAGGGTTTCAGCAGCACATGAGCTGAGGCCTTTTCAGAGTCGGGCAATGTCCAAAAACAAGGAAAGAGAAACTGCAGAAAATGTAAAACCCATCAGTATAGAGTAAAAGGAAGAAGTTTTTGAAAGCAATACTAAATGAAAGGAGTGGTGGGAAAAGAGCCATCTGGATCGAAAAATTAAATGGGTAAAACAACAACTTTGAGCTCAAGATTTAGAAGCATTACTCAAATGAAAAAATGTAGTTAGTTAGCACATTGCTGAATTTAAGTTCAGGAGTCAGTTATGTATTTTTCTTTAGCTTGGACATATCTCCACAAAAATAGAGAATCCAGTATTCCTTTAATACTTTTTACAACAACAGCTTGTATTTACATAGCGCCTTTAATGTAATAAAATGTCCAAAGGCACTTCACCAGAGCATTATAAAACAGAACTTGACACTGATCCGCATAAGGTGATATTAGGGCAACTGGCCGAAAGTTTGGTCAAAGAGGTAGGTTATAAAACACATCTTAAAGGAGAAAAGAAAGGCAGAGAGGTTTAAGGAGGGTATGCCAGCACAGCTGGCAGCTGAAGGCACGGTCACCAATAGCAGAGCAATTAAAATCAGGGAAGCACAAGAGGCTAAAATTAGAGGAGTGCAGCTATCTCAGAGAGTTGTGGTGATAGGGGAAATTGCAGAGATAGAAAGGGACGAGACCATGAAGCAATTTGAAAACATAGATGAAAATTGTAAAATTAGAATGGTCAAATCTAGAGGTAACAAAAGCATGGATGAGAGGTTCAGCAGTAGGTATGCTGAGGCAGGAGTGAAGCCAGGCGATGTTGTGGAGGTGGAAATAGGCCTCTATGTTCCCTTGAATGTTGTATGCACAGTACTCTACAACAGAATGAGTGATTTAGATGAGTTCGGGGATGAGCTGGATCATTGTCGTTGATTAAGTCATGCGGAACAATTATTTAAAAATGTATGACTTACATGAACATGTTTTTGTTGGTGGACTTTCCACACTTCTTTGACCAGGTAGTCCTAGAGTAAAAGACTCCTGCTATTCTTCTACATTGTGTGTAACCATTGATTTAGATTTTAATCAGTCAAGAAATCTAATTTTGGGTAAGAAGCTAGTTTGGAACTTTAAAACCTACTTGCTTCTTCACACAGTGAGTTCCTGATCTCAGTCAGATTGTCCATCGAAGGAAAGAAAGTTAAAGGATAAGCCATCTTATAGCAGTTTCACACATGTGCCTGAAACTCATGTCAGAGAACCATTGGCAACACCTGGAAAATAGGTCACAAACCACTTTAGTTTAGTTTAGTGATACAGCACTGAAACAGGCCCTTCGGCCCACCGAGTCTGTGCCGACCATCAACCACCCATTTATACTAATCCTACACTAATCCCATATTCCTACCACATCCCCACCTGTCCCTATATTTCCCTACCACCTACCTATACTAGGGGCAATTTCTAATGGCCAATTTACCTATCAACCTGCAAGTCTTTGGCATGTGGGAGGAAACCGGAGCACCCGGAGGAAACCCACGCAGACACAGGGAGAACTTGCAAACTCCACACAGGCAGTACCCGGAATGAATGAATGAATATAATGAACAGATCTAAAGAGGAAATCCACTGCACAAAAAGCCTCATTTACCGTTTACAATTAAGTAATTCAAAGTCCGTCTTATCGCATTATCATTTGTAAAAACAAGTAATTTAAAACCGAATCTTAAGTTTATTTCTGTTAAGTCAGTTAATAGTCCAATAGAGGCATGCCTGGATATCTTAGTCCCATGGAGTGCACATCCTGCTCCATGTGGGAACTCTGGGACACTTCACATGTCCAGGACACCACATGTGCAGGAAGTGTCACCAACTGGAGCAGCTTGGGCTCTGAGTTTCGGTCACTGCCATGCATTTGTGAGACTGAGAGCTATGTAGATAGCACGTTTTTTGTTACCTCGCAGTTTAAGGTTATGCAGGCAGAGGGAGAAATGTGTGACTGCCACACAATCAAGGAGGACCAGGCAGGTAGTGCAGGAGTCCCCTGAGTGCATCTCACTCGCCAACTGGTATTCAATTCGGGTGAGAGTAATGGTTCCTCTGAAGAGTGCAGCCACAGCCAAGTCCACAGCACCACTACTGTCTCAGCTATACGGAGTGGGGGGTGGTGAGGCAGGAGGAAGATTGGGAAAGCAACAGTGACAGGGGATTCCATTGTTAGGGGAACCAACATGCACTTCTGCGACTACAGATGTGAATCCAGGATGGTATGTTGCCTCCCTGGTGCCAGGGTCAAGAATGTCACTGAGCGTCTACAGAGCACTTTTCGGTGGTGGGGGGGTGGGGTGCGGTGGATGGTGAACAGCCAGTGAATCCTGGTCCATATCAGTACCAAGGACATAAGTAGAATGAGTGATGAGATCCTGCAGGCAGATTTTGGGGAGTTAGGAAAGAAACTAGCAAGCAGGACCTCAAAGGTAGTAATTTCTGATTACTCCTGGTGACACACACTCATGCATATAGAAATAGGAGGATAGAGCAGATGAATGTGTAACTGGAGAAATGGTGCAGGTGGGACAGCTTAAGATTCCTGAGAGATTGGGACTGGTTCAGGGGGAGATGGGACCTGTAAATACCGGATGGGTTGCACCTAAACAGAGCAGGGACCAATGTCCTTGCGGGGCGATTTGCTAGTGCTGTTGGAGAGGGTTTAAACAAACTTGGTAGAGGGATGGGAACCAGGAGGTAACATTAGAAAGGGAAAACAATGTGGGTGGACAAAGAATTGGGAGAGGCAGATAGCACTGGAGTAAGAAATATTAAGTGATTAAGTGGGATCAGCGTAAGAGGTTTACTGTGTATGTGAAAGTACGAGGTGTGGTAAATAAGATTGAGCTGCAGGTGCAGATAGCCACTTGGAAATATGATGTTGTGGCGATAATGGAGACCTGGCTCAAAAAAGGGCAGGACTGAGTACTAAATATTCCTGGATACGATGTCTTCAGCAAAGATGGGGAAGGAAAGACAGGAGGACGGTGGCAGTATTTATTGATGAGAAGACTGCAGCACTGGAGTGAGAGGATGTCCGAGAGACATCAAGGACAGAAACTCCTAGGTTAGAGCTAAGAAACAATAGAGGTAACATTACAATACTGGGTTCATTATATAGGCCACCAATTGGTGGGAAAGATTATAGGAACAAGTTTGCAAGGAAATTACAGAGAGGTGCAAAAACTATAGGGTAGTTATAATGGAGGACTTTAATTATCCTAATATAGACTGGGATAGTAATAGTGTAGAGAGCAGAGAGGAGGAAGAGTTTCTGAAATGTGTTCAGAAGAATTTTCTATATCTCTATGTTTCTGGTCTAATGAGGAAGGAGGCGTTACTGGATCTGGTTCTAGGGAATGAAGTGGATCAAGTCTCTGGGGGAGCATTTAGGAAACAGTGATAATAGTATCATAAGGTTTAGGTCACTTATGAAAAAGAACAAGGTGCCATACAGAGTAAAAATAATTAATTGTAGGAGGGCCAATTTCAGTGGGCTGAGAATGGATTTGTCCCAGGTCAATTGGAATCAAAGAGCAGCAGGAAAAACTGTAGCACAATAATGGGCTGCCTTTAAAGAGGAAATGATTTGGATATAGTTGAGGTACATTCCCAAGAGGGGGAAAGGTAGGACGAACAAAGCCAGAGCTCCCTGGATGATGAAAGAGAAAGAGAGTAAGATGAAGCAGAAAAGGGGTACAAATGCACATGTCAGGTTGATTATACAAGTGAGAACTGGGTTGAATATGAAAGGTTCAGAGGGGAAGTGAAAAAGGAAATGAGAGAAGCAAAGAGAGAGAATGAGAAGAGACTGGCAGCTAACATAAAAGGGAATCCAAAAGTCATTTAAGTAGTAAAAGGAGATTTACACATGGAAGCAGAGGACATTGCTGAGGTACGAAATGGGCACTTTGCATCCGCCTTTACCATGGAAGAAGATGCTGCCGAAGTCATAGTGAATGAAGAGGTAGTTGAAACACTGGATGGATGGGCTAAAAATTGAGAGAGGCTCAATATTAGAAAGGCTGACTGTACCTAAGTTTGATATGTCACCGGGACCAGATCAGATGCATCCAAGGATACTGAGAGAAGTAAGGGGGGAAATTGCAGAGGCTCTGGCCATAATCTTCCAATCCTCCTTGGATGCAGGGGTGGTACCAGGAGGTGATACAGGACTGGAGAACTGTAAATGTTATACCCTTGTTCAAAAAAGGATGCACAGTTAAGCACAACAACTACAGGCCAAGCAGTTTAACTTCAGTGATGGGAAAGCTTTTAGAAACAATAATCTGGGACAAAATATCAGTCACTGGGATAAATGTGGATTAATTAAGGAAAGTCAGCATGGATTTGTTAAGGGCAAATCGTATTTGACTAACTTGCTGGTGTTTTTTGATGAGGTTGATGTGGTGTACATGGACTTCCAAAAAGCATTTGATAAAGTGCCACCTAACAGGCATGTCAGCAAAGTTAAAGCGCATAGAATAAAAGGGACAGTGTCAGCATGGATGCGAAGTTGGCTGAGTGACCGGAAATGGAGAATGGTGGTGAATGGTTGTTTTTCGGACTGGAGGAGGTAAATAGTGGGGTTTAGTATTCGGGTTTTTCTTGATCTGTATTAATGACTTCGACTTGGGTGTGCAGGGCACAATTTCAAAATTTTCAGATGACACAAAACTTGGAAGCATTGTGAACTGTGAGGAGGAGAGTGATGGACGTCAAGAGGAAATAGACAGGCTGATGGAATGGGTGGACACGTGGCAGATGAAATTTAATGCAGAGAAGTGTGAAGGAGAGGCAATATAAAATAAAGGATACAATTCTAAAGGGGCTGCAAGAGCAGAGGGACCTGGTGGTATATATGCACAAATCGTTGAAGGTGGCAGGGCAAGTTGGTGTTGTAAATAGTGAGGAGGAAAGCCTGAGATTACAGGACGATATAGATAGGCTGTTAAGATGGGTGGAGCAGTGGCAAATGGAATTTAATCCTGAGCAGTGTGAGATGATGCATTTTGGAAGAACTGACAAGGCAAGGAAATATACAATGGATGGAAGGACCCTAGGAAGTACAGAGGGTCAGAGGGACCTTGGTATACTTGTCCATAGATCACTGAAGGCAGCGGCACAGGTAGGTAAGGTGGTTAGGAAGGCATATGGGATACTTGCCTTTATTGGCCGAGGCGTAGAATATAAGAGCAGGGCGGTTATGATGGAGCTGTATAAAACACTAGTTAGGCCACAGTTGGAGTACTGTGTACAGTTCTGGGCACCACACTATAGGAAGGATTGCATTGGAGAGGATGCAGAGGAGATTCACCAGAATGTTGCCTGGGCTGGAGCATTTCAGCTATAAAGAGAGACTGGATAGGCTAGGGTTATTTTCCTTAGAGCAGAGAAGGCTGAGGGGGGGACTTGATTAAGGTTACAAAATTATGAGGGGTGTCAATAGATTAGATAGGAAGAAATGTTTTCCCTTAGTGGGAGGGGTGGGGGGGGTCAATAACCAGGGGGCAAAGATTTAAGGTAAGGGGCAGGAGGTTTAGAGGGGATTTGAGGAAAACAAATTTCACCCAAAGGGTGGTTGGAATCTGGAATGCACTGCCTGAAGGGGTGGTAGAGGCAGGAACCCTCACAACCTTGAAGAAGTATTTAGATGAGCACTTGAAACGCCATAGCATACAAGACTACGAGCCAAGTGCTGGAAAATAGGATTAGAATAGTTAGGTGCTTGATGGCTGGCACAGACATGATGGCCAAAGGGCCTGTTTCTGTGCTGTAGAGCCTCTATGACTCTAAGTTGAGAAAGCGGTTAATAAGGCATACGGGATCCTGGGTAAAAAAGCAAGGAGGTTATGGTGAACCTTCATTTAAAAACAAACTGGTTCAGCCTCAACTGGAGTATTGTGTCCAATTCTGGGCACTATAGGATGGATGTGAAGGGATTCGAGAGGGTGCAGAAAAGATTTGTAGGAATGATTGCAGGGTTGAGGGACTTCAGTTACGAGGATTGATTGGAGAAGCTGGGGCTATTCACCTTAGAGAAGAGAAGGTTGTGAGGAGATTTGATAGAGGTGTTCAAAATCATGAGGGGTCTGAACAGAGTACACAGCGAGAAACTTCCCATTGGCAGAAGGGTCAAGAACAAGAGGACACCAATTTAAGGTGAATGACAAAAGAACCAACGACAACATGAAAATCTTTTTTTAGGCAGTGAGTGGTTAGGATCTGGAATGCACTGCCTGAGATTGTGGTGGTGGCGGCAAATTCAATTGTGGCTTTCTAAAGTGTATTGGATAATTATCTAAAGAGAAAACATTTGCAGGGCTACGAGGAAAAGGCGGGGGAGTGCGACTAGCTGAGTTGCTCTTGCAGAGAGCCAACATGGAGACGACAGGCTGAATGGCCTCTTTCTGTGCTGTAACCATTCTATGCATCTAAGAAGCTAGAACTATATTAAATTGCAATCCAAGGACCTTTCGAGGAAATCACCTGTTTTGAGTGTTTCCCCAACATTCACTCACACATTCATGGCTTGGCAGCAGTTTCCAAAGCATACTGCTTCTCTTATGAGCTGAAACTTGCACCTTTATTCATGTATGGGCAAGTGTGCCTCTTTTTAATAAATAGTTTCTGTTCAAAGTGGACCAATTTTTGGAGAATATATGGGATGCCCACCAAACCCACCTTCAAAGCTGTTACCAGTTGAAAATATGTGTGTAATTTGGCACAACAAGGTACTAAAACAACACAGTACTGTTCAACCACAAGATATTAATGCATCCTTTTCAGAAAACTGTTTCCTAAAGTTTCTCACAACCTACAGGTCTTTGAGGTGATTGGTTTGGTCTCTTTTGTAGACCTTAAAAATATTGTACAAGAATTATACAATTTCCAGTTCACCAACAGTTTTTGCTCTTGTCCAAAACTGTGAAAAGTAATAGCCAGAAATGAAATGGTCTGTCATAAGGGCGGCACAGTGGTTAGCACCGCAGCCTCACAGCTCCAGCGACCCAGGTTCAATTCTGGGTACTGCCTGTGTGGAGTTTGCAAGTTCTCCCTGTGTCTGCGTGGGTTTTTGCCGGGTACTCTAGTTTCCTCCCACCACCAAAAGACTTGCAGGTTGATAGGTAAATTGGCCATTATAAATTGCCCCTAGTATAGGTAGGTGGTAGGAGAATATAGGGACAGGTGGGGATGTGGTAGGAATATGGGATTAGTGTAGGATTAGTATAAATGGGAGGTTGATGGTCGGCACAGACTCGGTGGGCCGAAGGGCCTGTTTCAGTGCTGTATCTATCTATATATAAATAAATAAATATGTTTTATTTCATGATATAGCCACTTTGTTTTTATTTAAACAAGAAAACCGAATTGTTGTTGCGATATTAACAGTCATTGCACTCGAGCTGTAAGGTACAAACTTATTTACACTGCTCTGAAGATTTATGCTAGCCTGGGTGGAACAGTGGAGCAGTGGTTAGCACCGCAGCCTCACAGCTCCAGTAACCTGGGTTTAGTTCTGGGTACCGCCTGTGCAGAGTTTGCAAGTTCTCCCTGTGACTGCATGGGTTTCCGCCAGGTGCTCCGGTTTCCTCCCACAGCCAAAGACTTGCAGGTTGATAGGTAAATTGGCCATTGTAAATTGCCCCTAGTGTAGGTAGGTGGTTGGAGAATGGTGGGGATGTGGTAGGGAATATGGGATTAATGTAGGATTAGTATAAATGAGTGATTGTTGGTCGGCACAGATTCAGTGGGCCGAAGGGCCTGTTTCAGTGCTGTATCTCTAAATAAATACTCTGCTATCATTTCTGGAAGAAAAAAGATATCCATGAGTGCACCTGCACATTTGGACACTTCTGACCCATCCTCCACTCTGGTGCTGTCAGTGCAGCCTCCTTTAAGAGTGACTCACCTTGGCCCCACTGTACACCACTACCAGCCCCCACCCCTTACCCCTCATTCGACCTCTGCTGCTAATGCTGGTGTAAACCCTTGACGAGTATAGCCTGCACTTGGATTCACTTTGACTGCCTACCCATTCCCCATTCTGCTGCTCTGGCCCTCTCTGCTCTACTGCCTGACAGTGGACTTATACTTGATGTCTAATGGTTTCCTTGCTCTATTGCCAGCAAAACAAATGTTCCCATAATTGTGAAGTACTACTCGAGGCCCCAGTGCATACGCAGACGGTAAAAGGCTCCCAGGACCTGTGAAATGTCAGGTCAAAGGCATTGTCAGAGGCATGGAATTCACCTGCTTTATCATGGAGTGTTATCACTATGGTATATTAATGTAAAAGTATCTTAATGTTCCTGTAGCTTTTATTCCTGTCCTAGATGCCATTTTAATATACTTTTTGCTGAGTCAAGTACAATCCAGCACAATTTTGGGTAATCAAGAAATGAGGTAGTAAGTATTTTACTGCCAAATTTCTTTTTAAATTTTTGATTAGATATTTCTTGTATAACTGTGTTTATTCTCTTTTCAGGACTAAGTCAAAATCTGAACTGAGTTTTGAAGGTCTTTATCAAACAAAACAGAAAATTCAGTGCCAAAATGACTCTGTTGAGTTGCTTCTAATGAACACAAAGGAGAGGCTGGTGACTGAAATAGAGGAGCGTAGGGCTCCTCTTGCTACCATGGAAAGTCTTTCTGACAACGAGTCTGTCTACAGTTTTGATTCACGCCGCTCCTCTGGATTTCGCAGTATAAGGGGTTCTCCAAGTCTGCACGTTGTAATGGAGAAAGATGAGTCGCACTGTTTCTACATTGATCCAGCAATTCCAGAGGAGAATCCTTCCCTTAGTTCCCGGACTGAGTTACTTGCTGCAGACAGTTTATCTAAGCATTCTCAGGAGGTGCAACCACTTGATAACAGCTGTTATTCTCTGCCTAGTCCCCTGCAAGCAGACCTTGGTGAGCAGGAGAATAAACGAGCCACAGAGATGGAAGCAGATAGTATTTCGGATAAGTTACCAATGGAAGAGGACAGTAAAGAATGGACAGAAAGCCTGCGGGAAGTGCCAAGTCCACAAGTACTTGAATTTGCTGAGTTTATCGACAGTCTTTTCAATCTGGATGGGAAAAGCAGCTCCTTCCAAGATATTTATCATTTGGTACTTGACGATGGCTTAGAAGAATATAATGAAATTCCCAAGTCAGTAAGTGAGCATGAGATCCTGATGCGGGCGCAGTTTGAACCCAACTTAGTGCCAAAACCACCTCGTTTGTTTGTCGGATCGGCAGATGCTGGGACCTCATCTGGGATTTCGGTGTCTCCGTCCTTTCCATTCAGTTCATCAGGAGAATTGATGGACATTACTCCAACCTGCATAAGCAGCCAGGAGTGTCTGACTATGGATACAAAGTTGAGAACTTCAACTCCAGCAGACCACCAACCCAGCTCTAATAAACCTGCAGAAGTTATCATCTCAGCTCTTTAGAACGCCTGTAAAGTACTTAGAGCATATTAGCATGCTAACTTTGAAGTGTCTTTTTTTTTTAAAGAGCAGGACTGTGAAACTTCAAGGAAGAGTGCAAACCACTTGAGCCCACAATGGTATAATAATAGAACTGACCCAGGATGAAGCCCATGATGGAATAGGAGGTCATGATCTGACCAGAATGAAGGATCTATTAATATGGGGAATGTTGTTAACCTGCATTGAAATTATTCAGTCCTTTGTTAATCTCTAGGTCTATGTGTGAGTAATGAATAAGATGATTAGCATTTGGTTGATGATTGATTACCATGAGAGGAAGAGTCTTAATTTCTCTAAAGAGTACTATTTTATTTTTGAGATTGATGGAGTTTTTTGTAATGGAGTTTCAAAGCAGTCTTGTGCCACCCCAAAGTTAGCTACATCCAGATTTGATTATGGGTTTAACCCAGGATTGAAGGAAACTCTGCAAAATCAACTTGACCCATTAGTGATTTGTGGCATTAGTACTGATGTCACCAGTACGAGAAACACAGGGATTATAGTACAGCATCACTCAGAAGGACATTTCAGCCCTATCCTCCCTATAGTATGTTCAATTATGTTGGAGATAAATAGGAAACTGAATGCCAGAAATCTGAAATAAAAACAGAAATGCACAGCAGGTCAGTCAGAATCTTAAAGAGAAAAGGCAAGTTAATAGGCTGGATTTTCATTCTGCGCGGAGGCGGAAATGCTGGCAAATTTGCATCGCTGAGCGGCATACCGGTTTCCCGACACACTCCCACCTTCCAGCGATTTTGGTGGAAGTGTCTTATCAAAGGTTGGGGCAACCCATCCGAAAGTGGTGGGTCATCAATTGAGGCAGTTAATGAGCCACTTGAGAGCTTGTTGAAGGGCTGTTTGAGATTTTGGAGGCGATGCATGGGAAACACGCTGGTTCATCAGCATGCCAAGTAGATGAAGTGGCTGCTCAGCTGGAGCCAGTCAGAGAAGCAAGAGCAATTCCTGATGCATAAATGGTGGAAGGAGCAGAGAAGAGCTTGTGCATTGGCATGCAGTGGCCATTGTGTAAGCAGAGCTTGCAAAGTGTTTCAGTTGGAGGCATAGGGGAAGTTGCAGGGGAGTGCACCTGAAGGGTCAGTAAGACACAGCAGGGGGGTCCAGGCAGTCACTGTCAAGCAGCTGGTGGCAAGTGAGGTAATCTCTGGAGATACTCCGAGGTGGCAACGAGTAGTGATGAACAGCTGCGCCAGCAACACATGCAGCCCCTTAGTGCAGAGGAACACAGAGTTGATGCCCAAGGGACAGGGAGAGCAAGAAGGTGCTATGCTCACCATAGGGCATACTGCCAAAGACTCAGCTTCCTGGACACATTGGAACAGCTGTGCCGCTGTCGGCTATGCATATCAAGGCAGGTGGTTGCTGAATTGTGCATTCTCATGGGGGAGGATCTCAGGCCTCACCAGTCATGTGGGCACACTCTGCCAGTAACTGTGAAAGTGGCCTTGAACATCTTTGCCTCTGGTTTGTTTCAGCGGACCTGTGTGGCATATCAAAAGCTGCCGCTCATCATAGTGTCAGGAAGGTGACGGATGCCATGTATGAGAGGATATCGGAGTACATTGAGTTCCAGTCTGATGGGGCCACTGAGGCCCCAAGGGCTGTGGGCTTTGCCTCTATAGCAGGATTCCTTCAGCTGCAGGGTGCGTTCGACTGTACCCAAGGGGCCATAAAGGCCCCAGTGGAGCGGCCATGGGCATTTATCAGTAGGAAATGATTCCACTCCCTCAATGTACAGCTGGTGTGCGACCACCACAAGTATTTTCTGCAGATGTGTGCATCGTTTCCTGGCAGTTGCCATAACACCTTCAACCTGAGGCTATCGCAAGTTCCGCAGCTGTTCATGCCACCAGAGAGACTATGTGGATGGCTGCTGGGTGCAAGGGCTGTCCGTTAAAGAAATGGCCGCTGACACCTGTGTGTAACTCTACAGTGGTGGCACAGATGCGCTACAACCACTGCCCTCAGCACAAGGCTCAACAGAGAGCTGGCCATTGGACTCCTGAAGACGCGGTGCCTTGATTGGTCTGGAGGTGCCCGCCAGTACACTCCTTCAAGGGTTTCTCACTTGGTAGTATACCACATTTTGCTCAACATAGCCCTTCAAAGAGTTGTCGACCTTGAGAATGAAGATGTGGAGGAGCGGCACATGTCTTCAGGGGAGGATGAGGAAGATGTGGTGGAGCACGGTGATCTTGCATTGCCAGGCCTTCTGGAGGTCCAGGTGAGATGTCAAACCATTGACCAGGATAGCAGGGAAGATCAGGCCGCGCAAATCCAGGTACAATTATCATGAGGATGGCTCATCCTGGCTGGTATTTGGCCCAGTACCACACTTTTCCCATAAGGAGCAGATGCAGACAAAATGACTGCCATGCAGAGCCATCTCTTGTTTCCCCACAATACCTAGATGACAAGTCATCACCAGCCACACACTGTCCCTGATCACCCACCTTTGTTTCGCCGATCCAGTTCTTCATGCTGGTGCTTTAATGCCCTCAAAACAGTGGAATCTCACAGTTCAGGGTTCATCTGTAGACCATCTCATTACATTGATGCTTAATCATTGAACAGAGGCATTACAAAACCACAAAATGAAACTACCAACGAGGCACCTTCTGCACGTGGTCTCTACAGTGTTCTCCCCCTGTGGCTGAGGCAGAAATGGAGGCAGGCTGCTCATTTGTATCTGCCTGTGACTGAGATGCCCATGGCACCTGTCCTTGCCATCATGGTGCCAGTGGGGGCTCCGCCACAGGCTGCCACACCTGTGACGATGTCTTCCTTAGTCATGGGGACTTGCTGTATAGATGTTGCCTGAGGTAGAGGGGACAAGGGGGCAGCTGATGACAGCTGCCCCGTGGTTGCCCATCTATGCATCTTTGCTCCATTAGTGCAACTGAGCTGTCGATGCTACAGAATGTGGCATGCATTCTGTGCATGTCAGTATGAAGTTTCTGCATCCACTTAGCGTGATGGCGCTTATGGCTGTCCACGCGGTTGGCCACTTTTTCAATGGATGAGCTCATGTGCTCAAATGTCCGAGACATAGTGGAGCACATCTCATGTATCAACCCCTCTTTTCTCTGCCCAAAACTCCAAACTGTCTCAGGGAACTTTGACATTTTTTTTATTTGTGCATGGGATGTTGGCATTGCTGGTTGGCCAGCATTTATTACCCATCCCTAATTGCCCTTGCAAAGGTGGTGGTGAGCTGCCTTCTTGGACCACTGCAGCCCTTGGAGTGTAGGTACACCAATAGTACTATTAGGAAGAGAGTTCCAGGATTTTGACCCAGCGACAGTAGAGGAATGGCGATCTGGTTCCAAGTGAGGATGGAGTGTGGCTTGGAGGGGAACTTGCATATGATGGTGTTGCCATGCATCTGCTGCCTTTGTCCTTCTAGGTGGTAGAGGTAGTGGGTTTGGAAGGTGCTCTTGAAGGAGCCTTGGTGAGTTACTGCAGTGCATCTTGTAGATGGTACGCACTGCTACCACTGTGCATGGTGGTAAAGGGAGTGAATGTTGAAGGTAATAGATGCAGTGACAATCAAGCGGGCTGCATTGTCCTGGATGGTGTTGGAGCTGCACCCATCCAGGTAAGTGGAGAGTATTCCATCACACTCCTGACTTGTGCTTAGTAGATGGTGGACAGGCTTTGGGGAGATGGGAAGTGAGTTACTCGGTGCAGAATTCCCAGCTTCTGACCTACTCTTGTAGCCACAGTATTTGTGGCTGGTCTAGTTCAGTTTCTGGTCAATGGTAACCCTCAGGATGTTGATACTGGAGGTTTCAGCAATGGGAATGCCATTGAACATCAAGGGGAGATAGTTAGATTCTCTCTTTTGAGATGAACATTGCCTGGCACTTGTGTGACGCAAATGTTACTTGGGCACACATCTCCCATTGCTGCTCCAGAAAGACCCACCTTCTATGTGACCTCCAATGCTCTGCACATCCATCCAGCTGAGCATGGCTGGACCTGTCCTCCATCCTCCGAGGAGGGCTGCCCACACCTGCTTCTGCCGCCGTCACCTCCTGCTTACACGTGAAGTGCTGGTCACCTTATCCACCCGTTCTAAACTAACATGAGGCCTCACCGAGGTGAGTGTTTCTGCGCTGGCGGAGGATGTGTTTGACCGCGTGCTGCCTCAGATGCATCTTCCTCATTGGAACTTGTTGCCGGTGACATAGTGGTATGCTAAGGCTGTTTCTCCCCAACTGACCCTGCGGGAGACAAACTACTTTGGTTAGGAAGGCTCTATTATCAATATCTGCTTCTACAGAGCTGCAGCACCCCATTAACAGCTTATGCATTGGCATGGACTCAACAAACAAGGTCTCGGCTGAATCACCATCATGTGGAAATGGTATGATCCTTTCACCTTCTGTCAGACGGATTCCCATCTTGCCCTTGCCAACTTCCTGCCGAACTGCCACTCTGACAATTTCAAGGGCGCCCTCCTCCATGGTCATCAGCATAGCAAGATAATGTGTGACCCCTTCTCGCATGTTATGTGTCCTTTTTTCCTGGAAAGTCCAGAGTTAAGACCATGGCGCCCTCCATCACTACATCCAGCGGATCACTCACATGTAATGTCCATTGTTCCAGTGGGGCTTCCTCACAAGTGCTTGTGGTGTGAGCGTTGCCCACAGCTCAAGTGTGAACCTGGGCGCACACATCCTTACTATTCCTGAGCACTATACACCCTCAGGCTGCTCTACTCATAGGTGTGCTGGTGACTCCAGAACTGGAGGCCTGTCATCTGGGTGTAACATTGCAATTATCTTGCCAGACCTCAGAAGGTCATTGAAGCACTTCCTGCTCTGTGCCCACATTCTGCTGATAACACTGTGACTGCTCACCTCCTGAGCCACCTCCATCCATGCCTGCTTTGTCTGACTGGCTGGCCTCTTCATGCTGCTCTCTAGAAACAAGACACTCCTTCAGCCTGTCACCACCTCTAATAGGACCTCCAGAGATATGTCTGCAAATCGTGGGTGCATGCCATGCTGCTGTTCCACTGCGTTTTGCCCATCAGGGCACTAATTAGCTGCCTCCTTCAAAATAGCATTGAACTTCCAGTAGCAAAGTGGAGCAGGGTCAGGATGCAAAAATGGTGCCGAGGCAGAATCCCAACTCAGGAATGAAAATTCAGCCCGTTATTTCAGGTGGGGATTCTTGTAACAGCAGGTTTCATCATTTTCCAATGAAGGGATTACACTCAAATCAATAAACTTTTTTGTCATTCAGATGCTGATGGACCTGCTGTTTAGTGCTAACATTTTTTGTCTTTATTTACGATTCTTCAAACATACCATATAACACGACTGCCTCAAGTGTAAGTAGAAAATGTTTGAGATAAATTGACTTTGCATAACATTTTTATTAGACAAAGGTATTCTGGAGAAAGTCATGTTACATGTTTTCATACTTGTTGCACCATCTGATCTATTAGCAATTCTCATATTTGCTGTGCTTTTTTGAGTAGTTACATTGTTGCCTGAAATTATATGTTCCTGCACCCTGCTGATCATGTTGGAATACTCTATAGCTCTTTCTATGTACAACAGACAATGCTAACACAGAGAGCAAATTACTTCTAATCACCAGATCCATTACTTATGAAAGCCACCAGAATGAAAGTTGGTGGACAACCAAGGGAACTGAGAGTAGAAACTGAATCCTGGGGTGCTGAGACATCAGATTTTGTGTGAGCTTTGCTCCCAAAATTGTTGTTGGTGACTGGAATGGTGACAGTGAAATTTGACAGTTGAATAATAATGTATTAGGCTGGAGAAATCCTGTCAATTCTGATACTAGTCTATCACTACTGATGGTCTTTCCATACTCTGAATTAGTCTGCCTTTTTGACTGCTCTAAAGAACTTGCCACCTTCACTATGAAGTGTTTGATTATGTTGCTGCTGTATGCTGCAGCAAGTGAACCACAGTTGCTTTTAAAGAACGTGTATGCATGTGCAGTATTGCGAATGGAATTTTTGGTGTCTGCACGCTTTAACTTTGGTGATGAATTCCAGACCTGCTGTAGTTGACCAGTTGACTATTATTGAGTGAAACCCCTAAGTTTTAGAAAAGACAGTATCCTCTTCTCATTGGCTTATCTTGACAGTAATTCAAAATTGCCTCTTTAAAAAAAAAAGGAAAACTCAGCACCAGTGGTGAGTATAGTTGCTACATTTCCAAACAAGATATTTCTTTGTAACTTTTTTTTGGTGAGTGATATTACTAAAATCAGTCACAAGTTAGCACATATATGCCATCACTAAATGCTTCTCCATGCACAAACAGAAAACATAAAGCAGCAGGCAATATTAATAAAGACCTAATTCCAACAGGGACACCAACTCAAACATTTCATCCTTTACATGACTATAAAAGGACTGAAAGTATGTGTGGCACAGATCAAATAGCACCATTTCAACCAAAGCGCTGCATATTTGAGTGCCAGCATAGCTTATCGGTCACATTAACTCTTACTCTGTTGGGATTGAATTTTAAGTACGTGAACATCAAATGAATAAAGGCCATTCAGCTGCTGCCTTTTCCACAGACAATCCCACCAAAGTAAAGGTAAAATTTAAGTGCAGTTCAAATTTACAATTAAATGCAGCCTTAATATTTAACACCTTTTTGGAGAATGTAATAAATGAATGATAGTATTTCAACTTGGCAGGTCCTGCCCAGTTCCCAGTGGGCATGAATCCACAGCATATAACTTGCCCTAATTCAGGACTAGCCTACACTAACTTAACCTTCTCACTTAGAGGCAACATGATGACTGGTGGAGGAAATGAAAAAACACCACAATGATGCAGGAGATGGGGATTTCCTGAGGTTTTAGCTGGCGTGTATGGTTGTGAGACAGCAAAGGAAGCTTTACTCTGCATCTAACCTTGCTATACCTGGCTAGGGTGCTTGCACTGAAAAATGTTTTCTTCCACAAAACTAGTATCCCTCACCTTGATGAGCACAAAATTTGAGGCAATGGGCAGTGCAGTATGATTTGTGTGCTGTGTTTACCCTTTTCATTTTTGATGAATGCAACAGTTTTGAAGCAAAATCTGGGCCGATGAAAGGGACACTATCTTTAGCTGAACAGTTATTTATAATCTGTACATATTTGTGGTTAAGAAACAAGACATTAGGTAAATGGTGAGTTCATCAATACATTTCAAGGATATAGTTTACCAGAAGACCAGTGTTAATCTTAGGTTGTGGTTCACATAGCGCAGCCTACATGAACGAACAGCAGCCAGCATCTGCACTAATCTGTTTGAATAAACTGTAGGTATATATGAAGAAACACTGCACAGTCTTAGCAACATAGTGAACTAGAATACAATGGAGTTTACGTTACCTGAAGCAGTAATGGGAACCTCTGGAATTTACCATCTCATATAAGATAGGAAATGTGTATTGGAGAACATAGTGTGCAACTGCAAAGCAACTTATTTCTTTAATTGTTTTCTGTAAAAATGGATAGATATACTTAGCCATTGTATAATAAACCATAAGGAAACAACGGGTATGGATTATTTTGACCATACACCTATATGGTTTCAAATATTTTCTGCCATTGCATGTAGCTTACTTTTTGTGTTCTAGTGAATCTGCTAAACATCAGCTATTAGTTCATTATCCCACACAGATATTCATGAGATGCTTGATGATAGGTAGCAGATTAAAAATGCATTTTTCTATTGTGTGTACAAATGTTTTCATTATTGCGGCTTCCAAAAATATATGTGTTTGCCCTTAAAAATAAATTTAGATTTTAGTGCTGTTGTACATTTATCTGAGTGAGCAGTTTCATGAGGGAAATGGTGGTGTGTTTCCACCAGGTGTATAACAGAATAGGTAGTGTCCCATGGCAGTACTTCCTAGTGCATGTTCTTAAACCAGGTGTAAAACTTAAATCCAAGTGTAGTGAAGTCTAAAATGGGCTGCAGCTTTCCACCAATAGGGCTGAAACATTTGCCCTTTAACTACAGTTAATTTGAAGGGATTAAGAATACATTAAACTTTCTAATTGTCTGTGACAACTGTGGTGGACACATCCGGCTCACTTCAGTAGAACTGTGCCAACTGCAGACACATATCAAGTCAGGAAACCAAGCTGTTGTCAGTTTTTTTTCACCTCTCAAGGTGGAAGTGCTTCCATTTGTTTATGGCATTATAGTACATTGACAGAGAAATAAGGAATCTCTTGCAACTAAGACAAGAAGTCCTAGCAGCTCAGAGACTTAGGATTTTCCAAATGTGCACGAAACACTCGAACACCAATAAGCCACAACTAAACATGTGGTTGTAAAGACAGCTTATTTTGTTTACTCTTCTAAGCAATAGAATTGTAGAATTAAAATTAAAAACTTATGATACTGCTTTACCACAGTTACCTATTTAACATGAATATCTGCTTAAGACTAGCAACAGAAGTTATACTTTTAACTCCACATCACTCTCTGAACAGGAAGATAGAGCTTTGTATCTGCATGCTCATGCGCATTGAAGAGTTTAGCCCAGCAGCATCCAAATACTAGTTATTTTTTGTAGGTAGTAAAGAACTTATGATATAGCTGTTAAAATCTTTGAAAATAAAATGTTCAAAGTTCCCATTCATTGTTCTGTAGCTGGTGTACAATATAGAGTGTCCTTGATATGGTTTCACACTCTTGCTAAAATTTGATGTGTTCATTTGGCAGCTTAACTCCCTCGTTATGGTCATTTCTATTTTGATACGGCCGTGTATAGTTCAAAGAAGTAAAATGGAAAACCTTTTAACAACCTATTCAGTGCCAATATTGACAACTTTTGACTTGTGGGCACTTCTCTACATTTCTATTTAGATGCACAATCCTTGGGTAACATTTGAGCAGTATTATCATGTATAGCTGAGGCTGTACATAAAGATCCATTTCTTAACTTTATTATTGCTTGAATTAACATAATATATCAAATTGATTTTGGACCAGTGTGTTTTATCATTTCTGTCTCTTTGTGACAGTTCAATAAAATGCACAATTTATAAAGATATAAGTAAATAATGTAATACTGCATCACCACTGCATCAAAATTTAAGGTGCAAGGGCACAGGGAACCTTTGTTGCTGAGCTTTGCAAGCATTTTTATCTCGGATTATTCCTTGTTCTGTACTATTTATGTAATGTTTTCCATTGTGCAATACCTTATAACCTTACTTTTAAAATTTAATATCTTACTATTAATAATTATTCTTTGAGATGTATTTGCTGTTATGGAAATAATTCTGATATTTGACTGCTGATATCAGAGCTTCTCTGTTTCAACACTATCATGTCATATGGTGTAACTTATCCCTAGAGTCGAAGGGAGAGGCCACACACACTATATAAAGGTATACTGTGTATCCTGTTTACGATTCCAGTTAGATAATGCTATCTTGAATATATATTTGCCTTGAACCAAGGCTGCATCAATCCATACCAGACTACAAAATCCAATTGCACTAACAAGATCATCTTACAAGTCAACACTTCCCGTAGGAACTCTTACCCTTCTGAAGCATGTATCAGAATATCCAGTGCAGCCTGCCCATGGTTTTCCAACTATTTAATTGGATGATCGAAAATTGTGGGAAACATGTACCAAAACATCCAATGTGCTCTTCTAGTGGCCCAGGCTGTCCACCAGCAGCACAGATTTCTAAATTTTGCCCCTCAGAGAATTTCATAGGGTACAGTATAAGCAGTACTTCAAACCAGATGGCAACACTAGTCTGTACAATCCTCTTAGCAAGGTCTTATAACTGCTATATTTTAATCCATGGCTAATCTGAGCTCACAGCTGTAACGTAAAATGGAAGTTTATTTGCAGCTGAGGACTGTTGAGCAACATGAATTCAGTTTAATCATAGAAAATGTGTAAAAAATTAATTTTGTTTGAGGTCATTACTGTATCATTAAAAAGAACAATACAGTAAATAATACTATAAAGGAGGGGAATCAAATAAGTCTTGTTCAAGCCACCAATTTCTTGGAGTAATATTCATGTGAAATTTTGAAAAACACTGGATTACTGCTTTCAAATAAGTGACTGCCATCTGTGTTCCTGAAGGAGATTTTATTAAAAGTAACTGTTTGAGATAGTTGCACTAATTCATGTCCGTAGACAGAGATTTTGCTTTCACACTTTACAAGATTGCAAGTCACAAGACTAAATAACATTCTTGTAACTCAATCCTGTTATTGATTAGCACTTAGCAGACTGTTTGGGCCTTCGCTGGGAGGCAAATAAAAACTTGTAACACTCAAAGGTCATTTGCCTAACTATGCTTTTCTAAAGAAATATTTATTTAATAATATAAATGAGTAAGCCATGATAATGCAGTGTTGATGCTTCTGAAAATGGTAGAACACAACATGTGAGCTTTTGTGTATGAGCAGTTGCTCATCTCAACCATCCAATCCAAGAGTGTTTGTTTTGGGAATGGTCAGAGAAGGCACCAATCAGAAGCAGGGCATTTCTTTGTGGGATGGAAGGACATTTGGTGACTGAGTTCACTTGTACTGGTTTTCTTTGGCTCTCCTGGCAACATTAGCAGAGGTTGATGGAGTAGTTGCATTAGCTGGAGAATGTAGTGGCCTTAAAAATAGAGGTAGAAGGAGGACTTAACTGAATTCAATTACCATAAACTTGTAGAGGCTGGCAAAATAGTTGTAATCCGAGGTTGAGCTTGGATTTCTGAAACCTTTTCTACCAAGGACTTGTAATAATGAGGTCTTGCTGTAGTTAGGTTGTCAATCATCATTGTGAGATGTTTCACATGACCATTTGTTGAAAATGCATATACTTCAAGACAATCATCAAGGATTCAGCCAAAGACTGTTAATCGGGTCAGTGACCAGGGTTGCTGACTTGAGCCTTCATCATGGTCATGCTGATTGTCTACATTTATAATTAACTGTTGAACCCAATGTCAAATTTTTATCATAATTTGATTACATTACCTTTAATGCTATGTGCCTTAAATGTTCATAAATCTTTTATGTGGCACCTTACGTGGCTTCAGGGAGGGAAAAATAGGCTCAGCTTCCCACTTCTGATTATTATCCTGTGATGTGCTTCTTGGGAAGTGCAGCATCGGAATAACAGATCAGCACAGGATTGGGTTCAGTTGTGATACCTTCCCCTATCAAATATCCAGCCAATATTTACACTCTACACCCATAAGTGGATGGTCATTTGCCAAGGAATGAAAAGGTTGCCATCCCCACCATAATGAATCAACCAGGGGAGTCAGAGAGAAAATTGAGGGCAAATGTATACCTGGGTTAACTTGCTGGCTCACCAAAATTTCATAATGCAATCCCAAAAATGTTACTCTAAATAAAATAGTAGTCATTAATTGGGACTTTATAGCCTTAAAGTCATACAGGCAGAAAGCTGCACAGTGGAAAAGACAAAATATCAACAAAATAGTCGAGAATGAGCTACCAGCAGTTGCAAACTACTTACTTCTGCTGATTAATAGAAAGTGGCCTTCCTGTAATTTTACAAGATGAAACAGTTTAGTTACCTTTGAAAGCAATATGAACAAGTATAAGTTTCACATCTTAATCTTCAAGTATTCATCTGAAAGGTGTACCTTTTTAACATTTGCTTTTCTGTAAACTTAGACCAGATAGACATGCTTTTTAATCTGCACCATATCTTCACTTTGTTTCTGTGGTTAAGAAATGAAATGCAGTATATTTCTTGCTTAATATTGCTTCCCAAAACCACCTACCGCTTGCTTCAAATGTAGCAGCACAAGAAGATGCCAAATGATGAAAATGAGCCATGATTTGCTGTAGCAGGGCATGTAATGGCATCTGCCGGTAATTAGACTTGTGCTTGCAGGGTAAGTTTTTTGAAATTTGATGTGCAAATCTCTGAAAATGCAAGCTAATAATGTTGCAATGAGGGGAAGTAGTGAACAGGGCAAGCAATTGCCTATCTCCATTACCAATACGATTGAAGGATTGTGAAATTAACAACACAAGGACTGAGAAAGAAGTGTAAGTTAAAGTAAGTGAATACAATATCAAATCAGGTACAGGGAGATTAATAAGGAGAGTGAAAGAAAGAAAGGATTTCTTTTTTCAAGTAAATATTACATTTTGCATTTTTTAAAATCTTTAACAATTAAAACCTGAGACTCCATATTTGTAATAGTTCATTTTCAGTGCCAGATAAGTTGACTGGCAGGAATTAGCACTTATTATGTCATTAATAGGATACTTAGACTGAAATGGGTGCGACTAACTTTCTGACTGGCAAGTTTAATTTGCATCTATCGGGCAAGTAGAGCAACTTCATGCCGTACCAAGCGTTACAATGGAGAACCAGGCAGTGAGATGCCATTTTCACAAATCTAACAGCAGAGCAGCACATCTGTGACACAAACTTTTGGATTTCTGTGTTTAACAGTGCATCTGCCCTGTGTTATTTGCTCATAAAAAAACAGCTAGTCACACTGTTATTTTGACAGCAAATTATGCGCCAGTGTGTTTCAGCTGAAGATCAGAAATGTAGTGCAAACATCGGAGGCAGATGGTTTGCAATTTATTTATGCGTAGTTCGACTCTGTCAACCAGGCTTGAATAGACAGCTGTTAGTTTCTGGAACCCAGTTAGACACTGAGTTATTCTGAACATCAGCAGATTTAGTTCGCTGCTGAGATAGATTCCTTTTTACACAGAGAATTCTGATAGATATGATTAGGATCAGTGATTTGCCACAGTGCAGTAGCTTAAGGCAAAATGGTGTCTCCAACACCTGCTGCATCTATAGGAAATTTGCTGCACTAATACCAGAGTTTTGCATAAGAAGTCCAGGTGACAGTAAAAGTGCCAGCATTTGAGCTGATCCCAGTGATGACAAATCACTTGTCTTGTTATCATTTGTATTAAACACATATGTCATTCTCATAATGAAAATCTCCCACATAGTAAGCACTATATATAGATGTAGAGACAGTTTGGTTTCCTACCAAAAAAATACCAAGTTATTTTCTTGCGATCTTTTTGTGGAACTTGAAAGATCCGAATCACATCTTCAAAGCATTTCAAACACAGTATGAAATTGACCATGAATGTTACATTTTTTAAACATCTGCAAACAGTTCTCTGATATCAAAGGTCTTTAAAAAGTTTTATTTTACAAGCATGCTAAAGTATATTATTGTCCCTCTATGAGCTTACCCTGGGTTACAGATTTTTGCTACCACTGCTTGGAACACAAGCCTGCATCTTGTCTTTGGTGCAATCATCTTACCCCTTTCCTATTAACTAGAATCACCATAATACAGTATGGTTTGAATAAGGAGAAAAATTTAGGAAAGGGTGTAGTCATGGTACATATTTACAGAATACTGGTATATTACAATGCACAGTCCCTGTTGATGAACTATGATTTAAAATGGGAATTTCAGAAGTTTTTTTTTACAAATTGTATTTCCACCATATTTATTTTTATGTTTTCTGTTGGTAAATGGTAAAACCTGTTGTAAACATCTTGATGCTTATAGGCAAAATTAAATATATGAAGTGGGATATTGTTAATTATTTAAAATCCTGCCTGTTTATAGTTGAGAAAAGGGAATTATTTAACCTACTTTTTAAAAAAAACATTATTTGGGATTGCAGTCAGACAGTGTGAAGATTTTGTTGGAATAGGTCATCTGTATTTCAGTTTAGTGCTGGTTCTTTACCACTTTTTAATCTGACTTTTGGGGTCTGTGCTAGTAGATTCAGATAAACTCTGCACCGTTGTACCTGCAAATACTACTGATTGTGTAATTATACTGTGTTTTTGATGTCTGTAAAATGTTAATGTCACATATATATGATGAATATCAATCTTGATTAATATTCCTATAAAAAGAGAAAATCCAGATGATGGCTCAACTAACAAGACTTAAAATTCCTCTAGAGCAGCATATCGCAGATAATCGACCATGTGATAATATGTCTAATGGTACACAGTTTTTAGCACTTTGTAATAACAACTCTATCCTGTGTAGATATTTACCTCATTAAAATGAAAAATAATCTCTGGCTGTCTTGTTTCTTACTGATGCATAATATTACAATTCTTGGCGTTTCCTTGTTTTTAACAAGTAATTTATCAAGCAGTTTGAGGTTGAATTCACTGTGCTTGGAGGGAGCATGAGATCAGGGAATTTGCTCTTTGCAATTAATGATGCAGCAATTACAAATTCGGCAATGTAAATGTCATTAGTATGAAGGAAATGAATGACACTGATAGTCGATGTAGGCAGTCATAGCCCAAAATTGTGTATGGGGAGATGAAGCAGGGTAATCGCAACTCTACTGTTATTTTTTAATTCAGGCAAAGATTAAAACCGAATGCTGTGGCAGGACAGTTTTTAACTTTGAATAAGTGACTGCTTAGAAGTCATTTGCAGTTAATGCATAAAGTTGAATCTAGGAGCAAATGCTGCTCGCTCTTTGCTCCTTAATTTTTCTCCAATTTTTTTTCCCCAAATGTGACCTTGCTGAGATTTGACTTCCTTCTGGTACCTCAGCCAATTGGCTTATTTTCACGTGAGCGTAGACAGTAAGTGCCAACAAACGATTTTATTAATGGAGAGCACTCCAACAAAGCAGATTCTGTTTCACTTAACGTCTACTGATGAACTTTTCAAAAGAAATAGTGATTGGAAACGAGTAATTTCCCATTCAAGCCTTGGGGTGCTGAAACCTTTGCCATCCTGGCTTGGGATGCTGAAACCTTTGCCATCCTGGCTTGGGGTGCTGAGGCCTTTGCTTTCCTAGGCTTGGGATACTAAGGCTAATTGTGGCCCTACCTCTGATCTGAATGAGATGAGTTGAATTTAGGATTTTCCTGGTCTCTAAGACTCTAGCACAATCTACTTCTGTGTCAGAGATCAGAAAAGAGGAATAAACAAAACAAATACAACCAGAAGCTCAGAGCTGATTTCCAGCAGTAATTTCTCACTGTTATGAGGCTGAATCTTTGAACTAAGTCCTTTTCTGGAAGGTAGAGTTAAAGCTTTAGGACACCATAAATTTTTTTGTATTTCTGTATTTTATTTTTTACAAACGTTTGCTTATAGAGATGCATAAATTTTACTTCTGGTTCTCTTAGAAATTAGAGCACAGAAGGAGGCCATGCAGTTCATTTTGCTGCTAGCTGGCTCTTCAACTGGAGCTGTCTACTCAAATCCCATTTCCTAGCTCTTTATCCCAAATCTTTTTATAATCATCCTTTTCAGATTCTTACCTAGTTTTTTAAAAACTTGCATTTAAATAGCGCTTGTCCCGACCAACGGAAATCTCAAAGCGCTTTTCAACCTATGAAATACTTTTGTAGTGTAGTCACTGTGGTAATGTAGGAAACACAGCAGTCAATTTGCATACAGCACACACCCACAAACAGCAATGTGATAATGACCAAATAATCTCTTTTTTGTGATGTTGACAGGGATAACTATTGGACAGGCTACCAGAGATAACTTGATGCTCTTCTACAGTTAGTGCCAATGTGATTTTTACGTTCAGCTGAGAGGGCAGGCAAGGGCTCAGTTTAATATCCCATCCGAAAGATGGCATCTCTGACAGTGCAGCCCTCCCTCAGTACTGGAGCGTTAGCCTTGATTTTTGTGCTCAAATCCTGGAGTGGGACTTCAACCTGGAGCCTTATGACTCAGAGGCAAGAGTGTTACCAACTGAGCCACAGCTGACACTCAATGTTGATAATCTCTGCCTCAGTACCCACTTGTGTTAAATGTTATAATTGCTTGCTCCTGGCCAAGAGATGGCTCTGCATATGAGCATTGCACATTTCTAACCCCCATTCCCCACTAGTGATGGTCTCTGGATTCTTGCTTTAATTCTGTTGGAAATCAGACTGAGCACAATAAAAGAAGGCTATCTGAGTTCTTGAGTTTACATCCAAAAACAGCTGGAAAAGACCACCTGTTCCATTCAACCTATCTCATTCAGACTTGGCGCAGCTTATGTGCACCATCAAAAGAAGCCAGCCACCTCTTACTTTTTATTGGGGTGGGAGTGCCGTTTTAGATTCAAAATAGCAGGTGATTGACTTTGGGATTTTGACTGTAATTTAGTTCCATTACATTTCTATACTCTTGACAGTTGATGAAATGTTTTATCCACCTATTACCATGCTAATTTGCTTCAAATATTTAGAAAGAGTGAGCTATTGAAAAGTATAGCTTTAAGTAACTCTGGCAGGATTTCTGTAACAGTTTAATTGTGAAAGCTTACTCAAAGTGGATACATTTATTAAAATGATTCTGAGCTGCGTTGTGCCACACTGATTTTCCAATTGCAGTTGTGCCGTTGATTTGTGGGCTTGGTCCTTCCACACAGGAGAGGAAGAGAGTGTTGTTTAGTACTGTTAGAGAAACCAACTTGAAGCTGTTGTCTCTGCCAGGAATTAAGGTTCTAAATGCAAAGTCTTAGTTTTACAGATTTTATAAGAGAGAATGATGCTCACAAACACACACCATGATCCGAAAGCTATGGGTGACTGCATGCCACAGTTGCTGAGCTTGGTCGCGGGGGAATTAACCTGCGTGGCTTCCCCAACCTCCTTATAGTGTTTTTTTTTAAGATCAGCTAAAAAGCCATGACATCACCATCTGCAAGGCCTTCATTTTTTATTTTACAATGGTTGATTTGGCAAAATTCTAGCTATAAAATGGAGCCTGAACATGATCATAAATTGGGGCGGAAACTAACGCCACCCTCATCCCCGCTGGAGTGGGCTGGTGGCAGGCGCGGTCATAAAATTGAGTGGGGGGGGGGGGCCATTCCTGATGCCTTCCCGTCCCCGCTGCAATTTTACGAGGGGAGGTGGCGACAAGAAACAACTCGCCCACCCCAGGCCAATCAAGGCCTCCTCCCCCGCTGCTGGCTTCCCGCCCAACGTAAAATTACGGCCATGGATTGTTTAATAAAATATTTCCTGCCAGCATTCCCAGTGCCCCGCACTCCCATCCAGCAGCCTGTTGCAAATCTCTCAGTCACTCACGCTATCTTGTTAATGTCATGTACCGATCTTCATCCATTCGTTCCAGTAACATTCACTTCATTTGTTTAATACTACACAAAATGATACAGACAAAGAAAATCACAACACATTGCACGGAAAGCTAAGATTATCATCCAAATATTACCATATACTACTAGGGGTGCAGGTTTCACTGTAGGTTGGGGTTTCTCCTCAACCTGGCACATGTGGCAACTCCTGTAGTACTCCACCATATCTTTGAAGTTTTGGCCAGTCAAACTGCTGTCTAATGCGCGCTTTGGTCTTTCGTATACCGGCATGCACAGCCACTGTAGTCTCGTGGGCCTTTCTTAATATTTCTTTCCGGTACCTCTGTGAACGACTGTCCACTCCTTGCTCTCAGGTCTGTGAGGAGAACTCCATTTCCTCATCAGTACCTCATTCTTTAAATAGTAGCAATCAGGGACTCCCTCTGCTTCACTTTCAAACTGGGCAGGCTGTGCTAACTCTTGCAATACTGGGTCGGCTCGCTGAGCCTCAGCTAGGGAAAATTTATTTAACTCACTCCCTGGGTCTTCTAACTTCCAGAGAAAGTGTAGAACAGACAGACCGCATAGTCATTTGCCTGCAGTGCTAATGCATTCTCCTCTGTGGGAGCTGGTTTGATTCATTGTAAATTTAGGGAAACTGCAGGGGATGTCTCCTGCCACTGCCCTATCTCTCTGACCTCCTGCGGTCTTTCTTTCACTACTGGGGGGTGGCTTCCACCTTCACCCCCGCCAGATCATTACCGAGGAGCAAGTCAACCCTGTCCACAGGCAACCTAGGGACAATCCCTATGGTTGCCAGTCCTGAAACTAGGTTGTACTCCAGGTGCACCTGGTGTACAGGTACTGGCATACACTGCCCTCCAATACCATTCACTACCATTTTGGTGTTCACTGCACTCCCTGGGGGAAAGGTCAAACCTTTTCCCAGTAAAAGGGATCTAGTGGCCCCTGTGTCCCCGAGAATCACTATGGGCTTGCTTGCCCCACTCGAGGGGTATGGGGTTACTTTCCCTTCAAACAGAAAACCCTGATAGCCTTCAGGAATCCTATTAAATTTTCCTGCATTTGCAGTAGTAAACTTCCTGGGTTGCACTCTTACTGCAGTTCAAACCACAGCTTGCTCTGTTGTGCTGTCCTTCAGGATTCCTTCTTCACTGAGCAGATGTGCCCTCATTAACCCTACAGGTTTTCCCTTTAGTTTCCAGCAGTCAGCTTTTTGATGACCTGTCTTATTACAATGGAAGCACACAGGTCTCCGGGTCTCAGTCCTGCTCACAGCAGCTTCCCTTTTGGCTGGAGGAGGGTCCCCTGTGTCCCTTGCTTTTCTTTCTCTCCCAGGACTGCTTGGGCAGAGATCACCTTCCCACCCTTTGTCCTTTTCGGATTTGTGGGGGTGACTAGGAAAGGTTCTGATGAAGGGTCACTGAGCTGAAACGTTAACTCTGCTTCTCTCGCCACAGATGCTGCCTGACCTGCTGAGTATTTCCAGCATTTCTTGTTTTTATTTCAGTTTTCCAGCATCTGCAGTATTTTGCTTTTAGATTAGGAAAGGTTCTCCCCTGGGAAACCCGACGGATAAATTAAAGCAAACTGATCAGCCAGAACGGCCGCCTGCCGGGCTCTCTGAACCCACTTCTCCTCTACATGTGTCTTTATGGAGAGTGGGAAAGAGCGTTAATTCCTCTAATAGAATTACTTGTCTGAAATTCTCAGAGCTGAGCTTTACTTTAAGAGCCCTCATCCACTGGTCAAAAGCCAGCTGCTTATTCTTTCAAACTCCTGATAAGTTTGATAAGCTTGCTTCTTGAGGGTTCTAAACATTTGCCGATAGGCTTCGGGTACTATTTCATATGCCCTGCAGATAGTATTTTTTGTCAGTTCATAATTTGATGAACTCTCATCTGGCAACAGAGAACAAACCTCATGGACTTTTCCAGTTAACTTGCTTTGTAATAAAAGAGGCCAGGTCTCAGCTGGCCATTTTAGCTGCCTTGCCAGTTTCTCAAAGGACACAAAAAACGCTTCCATATCTTCATTGAATTTTGGGATTAGTTGAGATAGTTTTAACAATTCTGTACCCAACCCTGAATTACGCTTCTCCATATTGGCCATGCTTTCACTGGGGTTACTCTGTTGCCCCCGAGTTAACTCAATCCACTTCAGCTCGCTTTCTTCACATTCTTTCTGGAAGGTTCTCTCTCTCTTTCTCTCTCTGCCTCTCTCTCTCTCTCTCTCTCTCTGCCTCTCTCTCTCTCTCTCTCTGCCTCTCTCTCTCTCTCTGCCTCTCTCTGCCTCTGTCTCTCTCTCTTGCCTCTCTCTCTCTCTCTGCCTCTCTCTCTCTCTCTCTCTGCCTCTCTCTCTCTCTCTCTCTGCCTCTCTCTCTCTCTCTCTCTGCCTCTCTCTCTCTGCCTCTCTCTCACTCTCTCTGCCTCTCTCTCTCTCTCTCTGCCTCTCTCTCTCTCTCTCTGCCTCTCTCTCTCTCCCTCTCTCTCTGTCT